>NC_057756.1:2482775-2498325 GCF_004010195.1 Chiloscyllium plagiosum | reverse complement strand
ACATGACGTGGATGTGAGCAAAAGAGGTTTAGTTAGTAAGATTGCAGATGGCACCAAAATTGGAGATGTAGTGGACAGCGAAAAAGATTACAACAGATTACAACGAGATCTTGATCTGATGGGCCAATGATCTGAGAAATGGCAGATGAAGATTAATTTCGATAAATGTGAGGTGCTGCATCTTGGGAATGCAAATGTAGCAGAACTTATACACATTAATGGAGATGCCCTGGGAGTATTATTGAACAAAGTGACCATGGAGTGCAGGTTCATAGCTCCTTGAAAGTGGAAGTGCTGATAGATAACATAGTGAAGAAGGCGTTTGGCATGCTTTCCTTTATTGGTCAGAGCACTGAGTACAGTATTTAGGATGTCATGTTGCGCCTGTACAAGTCATTGGATCGGCCACTTTTGGAACATTGCGTGCAAATTTGGCCACCTTCCGATCGGAAGGATGTTTTGAAACTTGAAAATGTTAAGAAAAGATTAACAAGAATATTGCAAGGGTTGGAGGTTTTGACTACATGGTGAGGATTCATAGGTTGTGACTGTTTTTCCTGGAGCGTTGGAGGCTTAGTGGTGACATTATAGTGGTTTATAAAATCATAAGGGGCATGGATAGGATAAGTAGACCAATTCAACCCTGGGTGGGCGAGTAGAGAAAAATAGAGTATAGGTTTAGGATGAGCTGGGAAACATATTAAAGAGACCTAAGGTTTAACGTTTTCAGGCAGAGCATGGTATGTGTATGGAATGATCTGCCAGAGGAAGAGGTGTTGGCCAGTACGATCGCAATATTTAAAGGGTATCGAGATGATTATATAAATAGGAAGAGTTTGGAGGGATATGGGCTGGGTGCTGGCATGTGGGACTGGATTGAGTTGGGATATCTGTTTGGTATGGACGAATTGGACAGAAGGGTCCGTTTCCATGCTAAATCTCTTTGACTGTATAACTATATCTGCTATCACAACTAGCACACTATCTTTCTTTCAGCAAAGAAACGTTTCACGTTAATATCAAATAGTTACACATTAATATATGTTTCATGTCTTTTAGTGTGTACATAGCAGGTTTTATTTCCCTTTGCCAGATCAGCAGGCTGGCAAGGAATGATAGTTAATGTTCTTGACCTTTCCAAAATTTATCAATGAGAATCGATAATGTTTGAATGGGAATGAAATGCCATATGATGAACACAGAACGAACAAACACAACTTCAAATTGTTGATTTTCTACAGCAGTTTCTGTTTCTGTTTCTGTTTCAGATTTCCATCTTACACAGTTTTTTTTTCGTTTCAGTGTCAAATGCATAATTTATGTTGATTACACAACTTCTTTGCTTTTTTTTAATCTTCGTACATATCAACAAGTTTTTAGATATTATTGATTTACGTTTTCTTCGTTTTTGATCATAGTGACAATAATTATTGTGTATGAACTGGAGCAGTGAAAGGTTACAGACCAGGGTTATTGCTAATGGACTATTAATCCAAAGTCCCAAGTAATGTTTAGGAACCCATATTCAAAACCCACCACTGCATGCATTGACATTTGAATTTAAGAAATCTGGATTTATAAATCTAAGTATGATCATTAATCCATTCTAGATTTTTTCGAATGAAATAATCTGTTTCACTGATGTTCTTATGGAAGTAAACTACGCGATTTGGTCTGCATGCAACTCTTAGCACACAGAAAGTAAAGGTCAGGAACGCACACTCCCCGTTTCATTGAATGCATCGTTGTTCATCTTCAAGGGGCATCAACTTTGTTGTGGCAGCAGTGGATGAAATTCACTTCTTTATTCTGAAAGCTATGTTCTGCTCGTATGGTCAAAAAGTTAATAAAGCAAAATGTCAACAGCAACTTTAGTAACAAAAAGACACGATAATCCTTTTCGTTTGACATTATATTTTTGTTGTACGTACCTGCCTGTTCTTTTGCAAATTCTGAATTGCAAAAAAAAAAACAGAATTACATTGTCGCTGCAAAATCCAGAAGGAAGGAAATCCAACACGAATATTCAATACTATTTTAAATAGGCAAAACGCTTTGTGCATTAATTGTATTGCTTCTCATACTTAATTTTCGCACAATTCCGTTCCGGTGAAAAACAGCATCAAGGGTACTCTCTGCTAACGGGTAACCCCCTCCCACACATAGCCGGCCGTTTCATAATAAGCAGTTCAACTATGTAAGTGTCTATGACCACTAATAAACTTTTATCAAATTTCTTTTAAAAGTAAGGAATTGCCTTATATTGAGAAGCAATCTTCACTGTCAGAAAGCATCGATATCCTCAAATGTGGGAACAGTCCATTTGTGCAAACTGGACCAAACCAACCCTTCAAATAGTAACACGCCATCACATTTCTCCTGATTGATGTACCTTGCCTATACATCTCTCAACAGTCGGGAAGTTTCCTATAACCTATTGAGGCGACTTGAACGTCTTGGCATGGTGGGTACAAACCCACGCATACACTGGAAAATATGCAAATTTCACGGAGGCAGTTACAGGAGTCTTGAATCAAACCCGATCTCCATGTGCTCGAAGGCAGTAAAGCTAACCACAGAGCCACAGTGCTGGCCCTGTCGCTGTTCTTCAAAAGATATTGATTCAGTTTTTTTGTGACATATGTTTAACAGCTCTCACGTTCTTTGGCTTTCTTCATGTCTGCAGCATAAAATAAAAAGAAAAAAAAAGACCATATATGAATAGCATAGATCCAATAAATTTAGCATTTCAGTGATGTAAGTTAAGAAGTCTCAATAATTTTATTTGTTCAAACAGCCTTTTGGGAACAAACATCCCATCTGATTTGCATAAATTGTAGTTATTAATTGCAAAACACAGAATGCATAATGATACCAGATCTTTCATTTCAAGTTTCTCTCCCATATTGTCGCCTCTATATCTATCTCTTTCCCGCTCTGATGTAGATAGCTCTTTATATTAATCTTCACGTCCGTTCTTATTTATGTTTCTTCATTACTCAATTTCAGTATTCATGTTGCAACATTATTTGTATTTTTTTTCTGTCGCATTGTCGTGCGGCTTTGTTGAATTCTCAATTGATTCCTCTCAAAACATGGATAGATCCCTAATTTATGAATTGATCAAGGTTTCACGGGACATCATGATTTATTTTATGCACAATGTCATGGCACTTTTTGGTCAGAACACAGTTTACCAGCACATAAATATAATGCATATCTGTTTATTTAGCGGCAATGGATCTTCGGAGTGTTGGCATCCTATTGGAATATGCACATTCTTAAAGTGACCTTACCAGCTTGCATCTTCGCAAGATCTGCAGGGTGGAACATAACGCATATTTGAGTGTCCTGGCATTTACTAATGCTAGACATAGACTTGTGTTTAACAACTGAAGTTGCATTATCCAACAAAATATGCATATTTCATTAGAAATTGATTTGAGAATTGAAGGATAACATTGAGTCACAGTTTATAAAATGCTCAAGTTGATCAATTAAAAGTGTTTGCATACGCAGTTAACATTTTTTTAAATGCACCAAATTAAATAATTCGATTTTTCTCTGATTTGACACATTTCAGATTTTTTTTATTGAAAAGTATGATGTAGCCATCTCTGCGTGCTTAGTATATAATGTACATTCGTTTTATCCCATAGACAGAGAAGTGTCGACCTACCGCATTGAACTGAAGCGAATTCCCAGGTTTTGACACAGAGACAGTAATAAATGTTGATATCTTTGCAAGTCTGCATGTTGAGTGTCTTGATTCAGAACTTCCATCTAGTCATGTTCCCATTTGTCAGCTGCCTGAACCGTCCAGACAGAGGTCTCTCTGGAGGTATTGTGTTAGATCACATATCATTCAGGACAATTCATGACAAGATCGATTCTGAAGCAATCCCTGTTTAAATACCACAAGATCGCAACATTATCCAGGCATGAGCTGACAAGCAGCTCAATTTGCTGAATCTTACCAACGCGTCTTGTAGGGAGGACACACTGTTGCTACTGAGCGTCTGTGGTGGACGGAATGGATGCTTGTGAACGTGGTGCCAATGAACTCATATCCTTTTCTCTGGATGGTTTCAAACTTCTTGATTGTTACTGGTGCTGAAACATCTTGGCAAAATGGGCAATACTTTATCTACTTCCTAACTGTGCTTTGATGATAATTGACATGTTTTGGGAAGTCAGAACCTGAGTGATGCACTGCAGAAATCTTTGACACTGATATCTTCATGTTGCCAATGTTTTTACGTAACGAGTATGTCTGAGATTCTTATTAATGCTTAATGCTGCTTCCAAACATTTCGATATTGGTATATACAGAGATGGTAATGTCATTGAAAAGCAAGTGCAATGGTCAGATAATCTCTTATTGGAAATGCCGTATATTTGTGGGGTGCAAATGTTACTTTCTGCTTGTCACATCATGCCTGGATGTGATTGGGATCTTGTGGTATTTGAATATGGATAACTTCAGAATCTAATGTGTCATGAAATGTGCTGAATGGTATGTAATATTCCAAAAACATTTCCAGATCTGGCATTTTGATAGTCGGGACGTCACTGATGTATTAACTGACCATTGTCAGCACGGGGACAATATTCTGAGTAACTCTCCCATGATTCTCTGGAGCTGAGATGACTGACTTTCAACAAACATTGCCACCTTTCAATGTTCCAATGTTACTTCATCCAACTGAAATTTTACGCTCTCACAACCATTCTAGTTTTGCTTAGGATGCTTGATATCACACTTTGCTGAATGTGGACATGATCTTTAGCCGCTGTAACACTCCCTATAACTCTAGAGTTCAGGTATTTTTCTCCATATTTGAATAGAAGCTGTAATGATGTGAGGAGCTGACAGACCCTGCTGGAACCGATACTCCACTTCAATGGGCAGTTTATTGCTGAGTCCTTGCTGATAATAATAACTACTGATGAGCCTTCCCATCACATGAATGGTGATGAAGAGTATATGAAGGAAAATGTGATTGGGAGAACAGCAAAGAGCGGCTAAGCTTGGTGGCAGTAGCAGTAGGTCGAGGGAAATCGAGGAGCAGGGGCCTGACAGGAAGATCGGAGTAGATTTTTGAAAATTACCTCGTGTGTAGGCAGAGCGTATTCTGAGCAGTAGCGGACATGGGAAGGCTGGATAAGTGAGGCTTCACATTTGATCTTTTGCTTTAACCTAAACACTACTCGGGTAGAGTTTCCCACCCATCCTCTTCCACTAAACAAAAAATAATGTTTCTGTGCCTGCGATTGACAAGGTGCCTCGTATTGTTCTTTCTCTTTCTTTTAGTTTTCAGTAGGCTCTTTGGGAATTTAGAATAGTGGGAATAGAGGTTATGGCAGTTGAATGTTCCTCCTGCAGAATGTGGGAGATTAGTGTCACCACCATTATCCATGCTAACTGCATCTGCTCGAAGTGTACCAACATCAGTTCCTCAGAAAAGCATGTGAGTGAAATGGAGCAGGAGCTCAATGAACGTTGGAACATTCTGGAGGTGGAGGAGGTGATTTAAATGAGTTACAGGGAGGTAATCATACCGCAGCTACAAGAAGAAGGTAGATGGATTATCATCAAGGGATAGAAAGTGAATCGCCACGCTGTGCAGATATCCCTTGTGGCAGTTCCTCTCAATAGCAAGGATACAATTTTGGGTACTGCTGGATGAGACGCGTTACCCGGGGTAAGCAATCAGGCGCACTTCTCTGGCACAGAGCCTGTCCCTGTTGCTCAGAAGAGAAGGGAGAATAGGAGCAGGACATTCATCATTGGGAACTCCATAATCAGGGGAACAGAAAGTAGATTCTGTGAGATCGAGGCAGACGCATGGTTGGGGTGTTGCCTCCCGCATGCCATGATTTGTGATGTCTCAGATTGTGTTTTCAGCATCCTAGAGGGGGAGCGGGAGCAGCTCCAAGTCGTGGTCCATTTAGGTAGCAATGACATATGTATGAAGAGAGATGGAGATTTAAGGCAGAAATTCAGCGAGCTAGGGTGGAATCTTAGACCTAGAACAAACAGAGTTTTTATCACTGATTTGTTGCCTGTGCCACGTGCTGGCTAGGCGAGGATTACGGAAATAGAGGACGTGAACACTTGGCTACAGGTATGCTTCAGGAAGGAGGGATTTGGATGCATGGATAATCGGGTGTCTTTCTTGAGTAGGTGGCACCAATGCAAACAGGATTTTGGTTACCTGAACGAGTGGGTTTCCAATATACTGGGTCATGTTGGGAGGATTTGCTAATGCTCTCCGATCAGTTTATACTAAATCATCTGGGAGATGTGAACCTAAATTGTCGTTTGGTTATGGAGGAGGCTAACAACAGTGTGGCCCGAACTAATATTTCAGGGTTGTAAGATGGCACCAGCAAGCAAGAAATTGTTTCAACGGCTGTCCATTTCAACTCCAGGATCATCCAGAATAAGGTGGGTGGACTTGTAGCAAGGGTGTTTACCTGGGAATTTGAAGTTGTGGCCATTTCAGAAATATGCGGAGAGAACGGTCACGAATTGTTGTAATACGTTCCAGAATATAAAGGTTTCAGTAAGATAGAGAAGATGTTGAAAGTGGTGTGGTGTTGCATTGTTAGCCAAGGACAGTATTGCATCTCCAGAAAGGACGTTTGAGGACTCGTCAACTGAACTGAAATTAGAAACAGGAAAGGATATTGTTTACTTTCTACAGTCCTCCGAATCGTTCCCGAGACAGGAAAGGATATGAAAGATGATTCTCAGTATGAGCCAGATTAAAATGTCCTTGTTATGGGGTCTTTAACTTTCCAAATATTGACTGTGAATATAATAGGCGACAGTGAGGACTACAAATATTGGAGTTTAGAGTCGAGAGAGTGGTGAAGGGCTTTTGCTTTTTACTCGATACAGTGATTTGCCTGTTCTTTGGATGCTGCCTGATCTGCTGCGCTTTGCCCGTACCATATTTTTGACGGGGACTTCGATAGGTCAATAACTTAGATTGGTAAGGAGGGTTTCATGACACAATATGTGGACAGACAAATAAGGATCCAGGACACGTTCGATTTGGTACTGAGTAATGAACCCGGTCAGGTGTTAGATTTGGAAGTAGGTAAGCACTTTGGTGTTTATGTTTACATTTATGTTTACTTTAGCAATGGAAAGGGAAAGAATACATCTGAGGTCAAGATCTGTAGCTGGGGGAAAGGAAATTACGATGAAACTAGACAAAATTTAGGATGAATATGATTAGGAAGGAAACTGCAGGGGTGGGCTCAAGAGAAAAGTGGAGCTTATTCAAGAACCAGATACAGTGTCTCCTTGATGAGTATGCAGCTGTCAGAAAGGGAGGACTCTGTCACGCACAGGACCGTGGTTTACAAAGCAATTTGAATCTCTTGTGAGGATGCAGATGAAAGCTTATGTTAGGATGAGATGTGAAGACTCAGTTCGGGCGATTGTGAGGTTAAAATGTAGCCAGGAAAGACCTAAAGAGAGAGCTAAAATGAGGGAGGAGGGATATGATAAATTTGTGGTTGATAGGATCAGGGAAATCCTTAAAGCTATCTATAGGTAAGTAAGGGATAAAAGAATGACGAGAGTAAGATAAGGGCCAATCAAACACAGTAGTAGGAAGCAGTGCGTGGAGTCAAAGGAGGTAGGGGAGGTGCTAAATAAATATTTTTCGTCAGTATTCACGCTCCAAAAATACATTGATATTTAGAAGTATAGTAAGAAACAGGCTACTAGACTCGATAGGATTGAGGCTCTCAAGAAGGAGCTGGTGGAAACTTTGGAAGGTTTGAACATAGATACATCCCCTTGGTTGGATGGGATTTATCCACCGATTTTCTGGAAAGCCAGCGATGAAGCTTCCAACCCTTTCGTTTTGATCTTTATTGAGACAATGCGACAGGAGTAGTGCCAGAAGATTGAAGGACAGCAAATACTGTTCCCTAATTCAAGAAGCGGGGTAGAGACAATCCTGGTATCTATAGACAAGTGAGACTTACTTCAGTTGTGAGTAAAGTAATGGAAAAAATAATAAGATATAGAATTTATAATCATCTTGATAGGAATAAGTTCATTCGGGATATTGAACGCAGTTTTGTGACGGTAGATAGTGCTTCACAAAACTTAATGAGCTCATTGAGAAGTTGACCAAACAGATGGACGAGGGTAAAGCCGGTGATCTGATATATATGGCATTAATAAATTTCCCCAAGATAGATTACTGCACAAATGCGGAAACATGTGATTGAAGGCGATTTAGCGGTTTGGATCGGAAACTGGCTAGCTGAAAGAAGGCAGGGGGTGGTTGATGATGGGACATGTTCATCTTCGAGTTTAGTTATTAGTGCTGTACCGCAAGGAACTGCCTTCATTTCACTACTGTTTGTCATTTTCATAAACAATCTACATGAGGAAGTTGAAGGATGGGTTGGTAAATTTGCAGACAATACTAAGGTCATTACAGTTGTGGATAGTGCCAACGGATTTTGTATGTTACAGAGGGACATAGATAATTTACAAAGCTGAGCTGAGGGGTGGCAAATGGATTTGAATGCAGATGTGTGAGATGATTCAATTTGTAAGGAATGATATGAATGCAGATTACTGGGCTACTGGTAAGATTCGTGGCAGTGTAGATGAGCAGAGAGATCTCAGTGTTCATGTACACAGATCCCTCAAAATTGCCACCAAGGTTGGTATGGCTGTTAAGAAGGCATAGCTTTTATTAGTAGAGGGATCTTGCTTCGGAACCTTGAGGTCATGCTGCAGCTGTACACAACATTGGTCCGACAACACTTGGACTATTGCATGCAGTTCTGACCACTGCATTTTTGGAAGGCTGTGAAACGTTCTGAAAGGGTTCAGAGGAGGTTTACCAGGATGTTGTCTGTTTTGGATGGAAGGTTTTACGAGGAAAGGTTTTAGGACTTGAGTTTGTTTCCTTTTCAGAGAAGGAGGTTGAGAGGTGACTTAACTGAAACATAACAGGTCATCAGATTGTCAGTTCCGTAGACAGTGAGAGCTGTTTCCTAGGATGGTGATCACTAGCACCAGGTGGCATAGCGTCTAATTGAGGGTGATGGATGAAGGACAGATGTTAGTGGTAGTTTCCTTACTCAAATAGTAGAGGGGCGTGGAACGCTCTGCATGCAACAGTTGTAGACTCGCCAAATTTACGGGTATTTAATAGCCATTGGATAGGTGAATGGAAAATTGAGGGTAAAATGGGCTTGAGATTGGTCTCGCAGAACAGCACAACATCGAAAGCCAAAAGGGCTGTACTGCGCTGTAACGTTCTATATTCTGTGGTGGGCTTTGTTTACTTCTTTTCATGTTTAAATACATTCTTGGTAATTTTCCACATTTCAACGAAAATGCAGAGTTGTGACTGTATTGGAACACCTTGGCTGAGAGAGTGGTACGTTCTGGTGACCAAAGCTGAAGTCCATGCGCCGCCGTGCTTTCATGCCCCATAGACTTTGCAGTATTCAGTTCTTTAACTCAAAATGAGTTTCATGAAGACTGGTAGTTCTGGTGCCAGCAGAATGGCGAATCCGAGAGGTATCATCCACTTGGCCAATTTAGCTGATTTGCAAGTTCTTTAACCTGATGTTTGGCATTGAAGTTCTTAGCTCTTCTATCACTGAGGTTGGGTATATTTGTTGAGACTCCCCCTGCCGTGAGTTAAATAATTGTTCACTTTAATACACAAGTGGATTTGAAGGGGCTGCAGAATTTATATGTAAGCAGTTAGTTCTGGGATTATTTTGCTCCACGTATCAGTTGTTGCTTATCCTGTTTGGCATGCAAATCGTGCTGTTTGGGAACTTCACCATCTTAATCTCATTTTTAGTTATGTGTGATGCTGCTTCATGTACCTTTGAACACTCCCTTTAACCAATTTTGAATGGCTCGCTTAATAGAAATGGTTGTTTGGGGAAGATTCCAGAGAAAGAGCTTGCAGATTTTAATGACTTCTATTTCTGTTGCTGCACAACGCCCCATACAATTCCAGTTTTGGGTTGCTTGTTTTATTCACGTGGTGGTAGTGCAACACAATAAGTTGGAGGGTAATCGCAAAGTGAAAGAAAGACAAGAACTATGAAATTTTGCTCTTAAAAGATCGTGCCAACAACAGATGTATCTGCTGCCGGAGGAATAGTAAGAATGATGTGAAGCATGCATTAGAACATAGAAATAGAGCATAGAAAAAATACACCGCAGTACATGCCCTTTGGCCCTCGATATTGCGCCTATCCAAGCCCACCTAACCTACATTAGCCCACTATCCTCCATATGCCTATCCAATGCCCGTTTAAATGCCCATAAAGAGGGAGAGTCCACCACTGCTACTGGCAGGGCATTCCATGAACTCACGACTCGCTGAGGAAATAATCTACCCCTAATATCTGTCCTATGCCTACCACCCCTTAATTTAAAGCTATGCCCCCTCGTAATAGCTGACTCCATATGTGGAAAAAGGTTCTCATGGTCAACCCTATCTAAACCCCTAATCATCTTGTACACCTCTATCAAGTCACCCCTAAACCTTCTTTTCTCCAATGAAAACAGCCCCAAGTGCCTCAGCCTTTCCTCATACGATCTTCCTACCATACCAGGCAACATCCTTGTAAACCTCCACTGTACCCGTTCCAGTGCCTCCACATCCTTCCTATAGTATGGCGACCAACACTGCACACAATACTCCAGATGCGGCCGCACCAGAGTCTTATACAATTGCAACATGACCTCAAGACTCTGGAACTCAATTCCTCTACCAATAAAAGCCAGTACGCCATATGGCTTCTTCACAGCACTATTTACCTGGGTGGCAACTTTCAAAGACCTGTGTACATGGACACCAAGATCCCTCTGCTCATCCACACTACCAAGGATCCGACCATTAGCCCAGTACCCCATCTTCTTGTTACTCTTACCAAAGTGAATCACTTAACACTTACCTACATTGAACTCCATTTGCCACCTCTCTGCCCAGCTATGCAGCTTATCTAGATCCCGCTGAAACCTGCCACATCCTTCCTCACTGTCAACAACTCCACTGACTTTCGTATCATCTGCAACGCTAGTGACGGCACTCCATGAAGAAACTTTGCCATCAACTACTATCTGTCTTCTTCCAGCCAGCCAATTCCTAATCCAAACCTCCAACTCACCCTCAATGCCATACCTCCGTATTTTTTGCAGTAGCTTACCATGGGGAACCTTATCAAACGCCTTACTAATATCCATATACACGACATCTACCGCTTTACCCTCGTCCACCACCCTCGTTCTCAAAGAATTCAATAAGGTTTGTGAGGTACGACATGCCCTTCACAAGACCATGCTGACTATCCTTGATCATATTATTCCTATCCAGATGTTCATAAATCCTATCCCTTACAATTCTCTCTAAGACTTTGCCCACAACAGAAGTGAGACTCACCGGCCTATAGTTACTAGGGTTATCCCTACTCCCCTTCTTGAACAAGGGAACCACATTTGCTATCCTCCAGTCTTCTGGTACTATTCCTGTAGACAACGAGGATATAAAAATCAAGGCCAATGGCTCTGCAACTCCTCCCTTGCTTCCCAGAGAATCGTAGGATAAATGCCATCAGGCCCAGGGGACTTATCTATTTTCACCCTTTCCAGAATTTCCAACATCTCTTCCCGACATACCTCAAAGCCATCCATTCTAATTAATTGTGACTCAGTATTCACATCGGCAACAATGTCCTGTTCCTGAGTGAATACTGATGAAAAGAATTCATTCAGTGTCTCCCCAAACTCTTCAGCCTCCACACGCAACTTCCCACTACTATCCTTGACTGAACCTATTCCTACCCTTATTCCTGACATACCTATAGAAAGCCTTCGGGTTTTCCCTAATCCTACCAACTAAGGACTTTTCATGTCCCCTCCTTGCTGCTCTAAGCTCTCTCTTCAGATCCATCCTGGCTACCTTGTAACTCTCAAGCGCCCCAATTTAACCTTCACGCGTCATCTTTACATAGGCTGCCCTATTCCCTTTAACAAGGGATTCCAATTCCTTATTAAACCACGGCTCCCTCACACGACCTTTTCCTCCCTGTCTGACAGGTACATACGTATCAAGGACACTCAGTAGTTGCTCCTTGAACAAGCTCCACATATCAATTGCGCCCTTCCCTTGAAGCCTACTTTTCCAAGCCACACATCCTAAGTCGTGCCTCACCGCATCATAATTTGCCTGCCCTCAGCTATAACTCTTGCCTTGCAGTGCACACTTATCCCTCTCCATCACTAGAGTAAAAGTCATCGAATTGAGATCACTGTCCCCAAAGTGCCCACCTACCTCCAATTCTAACACCTGGCTTGGTTCGTTACCCAGAACCAAATCCAGAATGGCCTCATTACTTGTTGGCCTGTCTACATATTGTTTCAGGAAACCCTCCTGCACACATTGGACAAAAACCAACCCATCTAACGAACTCGAGCTATAGCTTTCCCAGTCAATATCTGAAAAGTTAAAGTCCCCCATAACAACCACCCTATTAATTTCACTCTTTCTTCCCCTCTTAACGGTTCCATCAAACTATTCCACCGAAACCGGCTTGCAGCTATGTGCTTTCTCACCAGAACAGATAGATATATACTACTGCTCCATTCTACCTTTGATGTTGGAAGTTGATGCCCTCAAACGAGAGAACATTTTTCCTTCCCTTGCTGACCGCTTTACTTCCTCCAAATGTTGTTCAACATGAAACAATGCTGATTCTTCAGTCGAACACATGATGCAGCAATAAGTCGAGCAGAACTGCATTTGTACGGCATTAACCGATCGTGAATTCATCTCGTTCTACTGTTTGTCTTTCTGTCTGTATGCCTCTCATTTTCTGTGCTAAGTTATCATTCTGCCTCCGTCTCTCTCCCTCGCCCTTTACCTCTATCCTTGTCTTGCACTCTCGTGTTGTCCACTCTTGCACATCTCTCACCAAGCACTCCGATGTTTCCACTATTAGGAAATGTATAATATTGCATTGAATTATTAAATGAATTGAACATCTTTTCAATATAACTATTTTAATTTACAGCCACGTATAAAGTTTTCTTCCAAGAACTATTCTCGATCTATTTCATAGTCAGCATCGTTATAAACGTCGTAGACACTTTATTGTGATTCATTGACATGCAGAATAAACCAACATAGCTGCCTGAGGTATTAGGGAATAGAATGCTTCATCTTGTTTTTTTTTTTTAAAATCCATAGTCCTCGTAAAAACGAAATGAAATGATCATTTCGTAGGGTCTTGAAATCATCATCACACGAAAACAATCATGTGAGGAATTGAACTGATTAGAACCAGACCATACCTGCTTGTTGCTGCAGAAAAGCTGCTGGGCAGAATAGGCTAGAATTAAACTGTGGCTGAGATATCGAGATGTCGAAGAAAAGTTTACATGTGTCAACAATATCATTGAAAAAATAAACAAACACAGTAATAGACATACCAAGTGAAGAACGAATTATTTCTTTTTTTTTCAATGTATACAATCATCAAGAGGCACAACAGAATTGGTAGATTACCTCTGCTTCCTGTGAGACAACTTATTTGTCAAATGCTTACAATAATCTCCGATAAATAAAGAGCAAATGTGCAGTAACTGGCCAATCTTTAATAAATATTTTCCAGTATCATATGGTTATTGGCGACAAAATGCTAATCCCCCTTCTTTGTCTTTTGATGTCACATTTCACAGCACAGACCTTGTTTAGTCATCTTCAATTCTACAAGACAAAATACAATTTTAAAGTTATGGATATTTTATGTATCATAATTATTGTTATGAAAGTTCTGTGGTGGTCAAGAGAAATTTCGTAAGCAAGTGTATGAGGAAAGGTCATCTTTACTGACTTGCAGAATTTGCACATCACGAAATTCAAAATGGCAGTGTTTGATTTACGTTAACTGTCTGGATTTCTGCGTCTCTGATTTCACCTCTCCCTCACAATCTTTCTGTCTGTTGCGCACTCACCTCCCCCCTCACTCCTGCTCTAGCCCTCTCGGTGCCTCTTCCGTTTTTTCCATAACTTCCCGCCCATCCCACCAATCTCCTCTCGATCCCTATCAGAGGAGAGATCATTCTTAAATTCATAGATGTAGTATGGGCGTTGAATCTGAACCTGCCGCTTTTGGTTTGGTTTGATTTGACGTGGAAATGATCCATTTTGCAGCTATGGCAGATTCTGTTCCATTGCAATAAAACAGGAAGAATGCCTTTGCATCTGCATGAACAGAGTGAAATGTTTTCCACTTCGAAATAACCTGCTGGTTTCATTTTTTCAACGGTTCATGCCATATTGTTATATTGCCACAACAGCAGAACAACACACCGTGTAAATTAATATTCTTGCCCCTACCCCAAGAATGTCAAACCTAATAGATCATGATTTATTGAATAATCTAATGAAAACAATGAACGTAAAACAAACGGTGGCATCTGCCTTTTTTATTTTCTCTCTTTGAGTCAAAATATGTTGACAACAGACCATGCAAGCTGGTACTATTTGGGAAATGTACCATTGTTAAATTTTTTATTTCCTTTTACCTCTACAGATTAATTCATGATTTTCATTGTTGATCATTTATGATAAGATATTGACCAAGTCCATATTTATCATTTAGATGTTTTTGAACTTTTAAAACCATAAATGTCAAAAAACCTCATTTACTGATACCAGAACATCAATCACTGTTGAACGTGTAAAATAAAAAAGGAAATTGTATGAGAAACATAGGAAGCATGGCAGGTTTTCTGACGTGAGCGACATTGCGACTTCACTGAATCTTCTTCAGAATTTCAAATTGTTCAACTTCGCTGCCAAGTTTTGCTTTAGTTGCATTACGTAGCATCAAACAAATATGAAAATTATACAATGCACATTTCTTTTGCATTCGTTTTGACAGGAAGGGCACAACAATAGTGAATTAAAATGAATTAATTGTGGAAAATATGAATTGTTGGTTTTATGGCTTTGAGAATACTGTTATTGTGGTTATCGTTCTGAGAATTTTTTCGTAAATTCTTTATCAGAATATTCACGTTAGAATATAAGACACTCTTGCTCACGATCATGCAGATTTCCGCTCATTCCATGTCGATTGATTCACTGAGCTCGATCGATCGATTGATCGATAGATACCTATCTATCTATCTATCTATCTATCTATCTATCTATCTATCTATCTATCTATCTATCTATCTTTCTACATATCAATCTATCTTTCTCTCCAGCTACCAGTCTACTCATCTCAAATATCTATCTGTCTACCATTTCTATCTATCTAACTGTCTGTCTGCCGATCTATAGAATCAATCAATCCATCCATCTTTCTATCGCTCACTCTCTATCTATCTCAATCTATTTATCTAATTATCATGAATCTATCTATCTATCTATCTATCTAACTATCTGTCTATCTATCTATCTATCTATCTATCTATCTATCTATCTATCTATCTATCTATCTATCTATCTATCTATCTATCTATCTA
>NC_057756.1:2451203-2481487 GCF_004010195.1 Chiloscyllium plagiosum | reverse complement strand
ATCTATCTATCTATCTATCTATCTATCTATCTATCTATCTATCTATCTATCTATCTATCTATCTATCTACCTGTCTGTCTCTCGCTCTCCCTCCCTCTCTCTCTCTCTCTCTCTCTCTCTCTATCTATCTATCTTTCGGGCAATTTTTGCATCTCTCTCTTTCCTAATCCTCACGCGCTTCCTCACGCGCTTCCAGAAACGTCACGCAAACAGAGCTTGTCTCTCTTTGGAGACCAGGTACTGTATATCTAATTGTAAAGTGAATTAGTTTGTATTTCATAGAACTGTAATTGGGATCTGTAAATATTTCCTCCTGCATCAATCTTGCCTTTTATTCATTGTCAATATCTTACATGCTGCTTTTGTACATTGCATCACTGTACATTTTCGAAATGAATGAAACGAAACGTGTCATTTGTGGTACCAGGCTATGGAATGTTCCTATTTTCTTTGTGTGTGCACATTTTCTGATCAGATAATGTAGAAGCTGCGATTTTTCAGGAGCGCATTTATCAGGTTAAATGCAAGAAAACATTTATTGGAAGACCAATTATTTGTATTATCAATAACTGACAGTCACTTCACAAGCACTACAGGAAAACATAGATCAGATAATTAAAAATTAGCTAAAGCAACATGAGTGTTGAATTTTATTGAAAGTAAGTGAACATAGTTGAAGATGCAGACAAGTTGAACCAAGATGTCTATTTCCCTGCTGAAAGACTCTATCAGTCTAAAATGACATGTTATTTATGATTTTCCTTCCCAAGCAATACATTTCTTGTTAAAATCAGAATCATGATCATTCTATCTCTGCTGTCTGTTAACCTCCCGGTTGTATGATAAACAGTTCACTATTGAAAGTGTGGAAGAATCGACATTTGAATCAATCAGGCTACCTTTAAAAAGATAATCTACATTATGTCATAATACGGAAACTATCATGTATCAATCTTCGCTGAAATCCAGTTGATATTGATCTTCAAAATGTTTACCTACGATCGTGACTATATATAGCACAGATTTAATTTTATGTTTCTTATGAGTGGAATGGAGACAGTAGTTCTAGAAATATAAGTTAAAAACACACCTGTTAATGTAGAAACACAATATGCAAATGACTGTCTTCGGTATTGCATAATTTTACATATCATGATTCAAGCCACGCAATGCCTATATTTAGGAGGTAATCTCTAACTTCAGCTCTCTCTTTTTGATACTAAGTGGCTCTACATTTAAATCTAGACAGCCATCCTTTTTTGTATTTCACTGGCATATGTATAGTATGTCCTCAACAAATTTCAATTTTAATTCTGCTTAAGTAATTCATTTTTTTTCTGCATCACATTGTATTCCTGTCCTTTGTTGCAAAGCATATTGATTTGTCTTGAAAGAATGGAAATATCTTCATTCTTGACCAATGCAAGACTTAAGCGGACAATAGGCATGATGCTTATGTCCAAAGTATTATGACTTTCTGAGTTGATGAAAAATAAATCGTTTAAACGTTTAGTTACATGACAGCTTTAGCAACAGCAGTCCTCAGAATATTGTGTGGGTATGTGCTGGTTTTGGACTGTGTTGAACAAAATCAGAATTCACATCACACCAGCTTCCTGTTCAACAGGTTATTTGAAATGATAAGCTCTCACAACACTTTTCTTTCATCACCTGACTCTTGGTAATGGAATGAATAGAATTATGCATATATTATTGTTGACCTTACCAGCTTGTTGCTTCACAATATCTGTGAGATGGAAGAAAAGTTTTGTTTTAAGTAGCTCACAGTTGCAAATCTGAGCAAAATATGCACAAATTTTAACTTCGAAACCAAACTGTGATTATATCATGAATGAAATTCCATTTTTTTTAGAAACAGCTCAGTTTATACAAGAAAAGAATTAAAAAGACAGTGACATAAATTTGCTTCTTTTCAAACAGCTGCTTTGTTGTTAAAGTCTCAAAACATGAATCCACGTTCCACTCCAGGCACAGATTTGTGTCACAATATAGAAGATGGAAGGTAAATAAATATTGTGAACAGAACCTGAATTGACATTGACCTTGTTATAATTATTGGCATTTGCCAAAATTCATGAAATGTTTGCTTGACGATCCTTTTTAGTTCATGTAACCCATGCCTTATTGGCACCTCTTATGAATTTTCGATAGGTCGAAAATTCAATAAATACATTGAAAAAAAACATTATTTGCATAATCAGTTAACTGTTTTCAATAAAATCATTGCTAAAGTCAACATATTACATGTTCTCCACGTTGACATTTTCCACGTTTATTTTCGTTACAAAGTCGTGAGATGTGGGCATCACTTGCTGGCCAGTCTTCTTGCTAGTTCCTAATTCCACTTGAGAACTCGTTGTTAGCTGAAAACTTGAACTCTTGCACTCTATGTGCTGTAGGTTTGTCCACCATGACGTCAGGAGGGAATTCCAGGATTTTCACCCAGTGGATTGAAGGAATGGCGATAATATATCAAATCGCCATGGAAGTCGCTTTGATGGGAATTGCAAGTTGTGATGTTGCTCTGTGTCTGTCGCAATCAGTAACTAATCAGTGTCGCATGTTTGGAAAATGCTGAGTATCTACGAATGAAATTCTGCAGTGCATCTTGTAGAGAGACCAGTTCTGCTACTGAGTTTCGTTTGTGAATGAATTAGTTATTTATTGAATTGTTGCCGATAACAGGGTTACTTTGTGGTGGTTTGATTCAAGCTTCTTGAACATTATTAAAGCTGCAACTAAGCCAAAGTAGTTAATTTTCGAAGATGATCCTGACATGGGTGTTGTCGACTGTGGTCAGGCGTTGGAATCCAGAGGTTAGGTTACTCACTGCAGTATTCATGGCGTATAAACTCCTTTTGAAGTAGCTGGTTTTATGTAGTGTGCTTCTGAAGGTTGTGGCCCGAAGACTATTTATAGGGGATGTTTCTGCAACACGGTAGAACCGTTGAAATACAAGGGATCATGGTTAAATTCTGTTATAACAGTTTGTCATTGCCTGAAATTTGAGTGGTGAAAATTTGACTTGCCAACTGCCAAGCTCCTTGGATTTAGAACGTAGACTACTTCAATGTCAAATAATTTGCAAGTAGTGCTGAGCATGGAACAATAATCTTTTACCACCCAATTTTCTGAAATTATAATATTTACTCAGCGAGTCGTGAGTCCATGGAATGCCCTGCCATTAGCAGTGGTGGACTCTCCCTCTTTATGGGCATTTAAGCGGGCATTGGATAGGCATATGGAGGATAATGGGCTAGTGTATGTTAGGTGGGCTTGGATCGGCGCAACATCGAGGGCCAAAGGGCCTGTACTGCGCTGTATTCTTCAATGCTCTATGTTCTATGTTCTATGCATGTAAGTTCATCGATAAAAGAGTTGTATATGGATGGACCAAAGCGATTCACATGAGTAAATCTGCAGCGATATATTGGCGCTGACAAGATTGATTTACATCCACACCAACTGTCATATTATTTCGATGGCACAATTCCAACCAGTCGAGAGTTTGTCTTCTGAGACAAATACATAACTGTTTTTGGAGGGATATTTTATGCCACACTGGATCGAATGCGACCTTTATTCCAAGATCTTTCACTGCCGTCAGGAATTTACCTATTTTGTCCATGGTTGAAAATTTAAAATACGTTGTAATATGTTCAGAAGCTGTGTTGACATGGTCAAACACAAACTTAGCGCCAGTTAGAAGATGGCTGATGAGGAAGCACAACTAGATTACGCATTCGAAGATAAATTCCAAAATGCTTGAAGATCAAGAATGACTGAATAAGGGTTTCGGATTTGTACTTTTTTTTAGAGCTGCACATATCTAGTTAATTCGAGATAAAGTGAAACTTCATCACACTCACAAGACAATGAGTTTACTCACGTGTACGAGGGCAAGACAACAGAATATGGCATATAAAGTTATAGCTCCACTTAAGGTGCAGAGAAAGATCAAATGTAAAATATGAGATATCCTTTCTTATGTCTGATAACAGCGCGGGATAGGCTGTTTTTAAATCTGTTGACAAGTGTTGCTTTTTAAATTTTGAAAGAGTTTGGAAGAGTCTATAAACGTGCTTGTTGGGGTCTTTGCTTATGTTTCTTGCTTTAGCAAAACAGCAGCAAGCATAGATGGTTTCACAGAAAGAAGGCCTGTTTTCATGATGGGTGTATTGTGTTAACATTTCTCTGTAATTTTTATTTCCGTTTTGGATAGAGCAGTTACCATATCAAGCTTTCACGAATCCAGAAAGGATGTCGTCTGTAGATTATATGCAACAAAAGTAATAATTAATAACAACACAGGAAGCTGTGGTGGCGGTATAGAGATTATAACACTGGGAAGAAATCCAACAGTCCAGGTGAAAGTGCGAGTGGCACGGTGCCTCAGTGGTTAGCATTGCTGCCTCACAGCACCAGGGACCCAAGTTTGATTCTGCCCTCGACCGAACCTCTGTTTTTATGTTCTCCCCGTGTCAGCGTGGATTTCCTCAAGATTTCTCCCACAATTCAAAGGTATGCAGATTAGTTTAATTAACCTTGCGAAATTGCCCACAGTGTTAGGTGCATTAGTCAGGGGTAAATGTCGGGTCTGGGTGGGTTGCTCTTCGGAGGGTTGGTGTGGACTTGTTGGGCCGAAGGCCCTTTTTCCATACTGTAGGGAATCTAATCCAATTATTGTGGCCATTCCGATTTTCCATAATCGTTTGACTAATTCAAGGCTTTGGTTTGCTTTGTTGATTGCGTAGTTGAAATGATTGGATAAAGATGAATCCTTGCTAACTCTCGAGTTTTTCCATCTCACACCATTGGTATGGACATGGTGGCGTCATCTAATCCACTTCCTGAAGTTGACTATTGGCACCGTTGTTTTGCTGCCATTGAAGGACAGATTGTTGTCCTCACACCATGCCAGAAAGCTGTTGCTCTCTTTCCGATATTCTGTCTTGTTGTTTAATTAACGATCCACAAAGGTGGTTTCCTCAGATCTATTGAAATATAGTTTGAGCTGAATTTGGCCACACGTTCTGGAATGTATGAGGATTTTTTTTTACTGGAGCCTTGCAGGGCAGCGGTGTTGAAGATAATTGTGGAGGAGATCCCGTTACCTCTCTTGGCGAATTGCAGTCTGTGGGCCATACCGTAAAAGGCCAAGTTGCAGAAGAAGAGCAAAGTCTTCCATCTCGGAGTTTGATAACGGATTTTTTGAAATTATGATGTTGAAATTGGAACTAAGTGAATAAATAGAAGTTCAAGTAGGTGTCCTTGCATTCCAAATATTCCAGGATTGAGTGTGCGGCACGATGGTACAGTGGTTATCACTGATGCCTCACAGCGCCAGAGACCTGGGTTCAATTCCCACCTCAGGCGACTGTTTGTGTGGAGTTTGCACATTCTCCCTGTGTCTGCGTGCGTTTCCTCCGCGTGTTCCGGTTTCCTCCCACAGTCCAAAAAACGTGCAGATTAGGTGAATTTGCCATGATAAATTGCCCCTAACGGTTGGTGTAGGGTAATGGGTCTGGGTGGGTGCGCTTCGGCGGGTCGGTGTGGACTTGTTGGGCCGAAGGGCCTGTTTCCACGCTGTAAGTAATCTAAAACTTGCCAGTACCCTACGGCAAATAATTAATCAATGCCTCTTAGGCGATGAAATGATTATTTTTAATGAAATTCTGGTCCTCGTGAGAACAATTTCATGAAACGTTACCTCGGTTTCACCATCAAAATGATCACTGAATCACCTGTTCGTCTGACATTACTAAAATGATAACGCCCATACCTGCCTGTTCCTTTGCAAATTCTGCAGGGCAAATTAAAGAAAAAAGGAAGTGTCATTAAGGTATCCAAATGACATCAAATCCACCGTGTATAAGCATTTTTTTTTGGAAAAAGCAAGGATGCACTTTTCGATGCATTTGTTGAAGAACAATTTTTAGCAGTTTTCTTGGTCTTCGTGTACCTTTTCTTACGAAAAGTGATAGAATTGGCACTGATAAACTCATGTGTCTGATTTATCTGATACATTTTCTATGTAAAACTGTTAATAAGCTCCCATAAAGAAAACCGTGTCTGATTTACTTAATGCATTTCTATGTTAAGTCGCTCACCAACTTCCATAAAAATAACCGAAATTTTAACTTCCACAAGCATTGCGTCGACATGTGTACATATTAGCAAGTTTTACTTGATTATTATTGTTGAAATATCATTTAACTTATGTTTACATCAATTTTTATATCACTTACTTTCTTTGCTGTTCTTCAGTTCTGGATCGTAAAATGGAAAGAAAAATGTATGAAAATGATAAATGTAGTATTTACGTTGAGAATGCTTTGTGACAACGGAAAGAAATTTCATAGAAGTGTTCACTTGAAACAGGCATCTCTTCTGATTTGCATAAATTGCAAACTCGAAATTTCAAATCACAAGGCAAGTAATGGTAGCAGATGTTTGGCTTTCAGAGTTTTTCTCCCACATTCTGGATATCACGTGTTTTAAATCCATCTCTCTTCCTCTCCGACTTTCTCTCTCATTCTCTCCCTCTCTCTCTCTCATCATCTCTCTATCTGTCTCTCACTCGCCCTCTGTCTGTATCCCTCTTTCTCAATTTTTTATTTCAATTCGTCAGGCAATCTGTGATGCTTACAGGATCAGCATAACACTTATTTTTTCTTTCTCTTTTGATATGTACAAATACTTCCAGATGGCTGTGTTTTTTTCACGTAAGTTATATTATATCTTCACCCCGAAGACTAATTAACATAATGTTATATCATTTCATTTCCCTGTGCTATGCACTAGTACTGAAAAAAAAAACACACAACATCTGGGTAGAATAAATCAGATACGTTTAAAAACGGCACTGGATTTATAAGTAAATGTGTCAAACAACTGATGCGATATATGAGACCAACCATGATGGCTGTTAAATCTTTAATCACTCAGAATGTGGTTGCAGGATTCGATTGATTAATATGTAAATTCCAAAACTTCTAACAAGTCACAGACCCGATTAAACATAAGGTTTTGTCAGTTGTTAAAGAAATGTGACATCTCTGCTCAGACAATGCATGGCGTGACACTTTAATGTGTGAGGTTAGAGTCTGTGTCCCAATCTGAAGTCAGCTTTTTCTTTTCTCTGCAAAGTAAGAATTGATAAATTGCCAGAGTGCGTGACATTGTGTGAGGTTAATGTCTGTCTGTGTCGCAATCTGAAGTCAGACATTTTGTTTTGCAAAGTAAGAATTTATAGAATTTAACATTGCCTAAAATCTTAAAGATTGTATAGTTCTCGAGCAAAATGAAATGTTTCTGCAAATCTGAGACACATGACAGGGAAATTTTCTTGCTGGAACAGGCTGTTCCTGTTTTGAGGTACTTTACGTGTTGGAGGTTACTTCGTCGAATTCCAGGAGGAACAATTGCTGTTTCATACGCTGTTGCATTGTTTTGTGACTTTGGAGGGGGAAAAAAACGTCAAAACAATGCACGTTTGAAAGGGAGAAGGACAGACAAAAGCAGCACATGGTAAGTGCAGGAGAGAGAGAGTGAAGGAAGTCCACACTGCTAAATGACATAACAGTGAACTTGCGTAGTTACTCTCTTTGCTGAATGAAATCATGCATCTCTGGACATAGAAGTGCGTCTAGGAGATCATAACAAACAGCGAAATTCGCAACTAAGTTTGGAGAAATCTGTTTGGGAGAGGTCACAGCGCAGAAACAGATAAGCAAAAAGCTTTAAGTATCGCCTTGCTGTACATCCACAAGAGTGAGTAGAGTGGACACTTTATTGATTAAGTTTTTAATTCAGATATGCCTCTGAAGTCATACATCTAAAATTAGACTGGCGCAGGGGTTTGTAAAGGATTAAGAAAATGCTACTTTTTAGTTTGTAGATTTGAAGAAGCAAAAATAGCCTTTAGTCGAGTCATATGCTCTTCTTGTCGGAAGTGGCAATTTTGGTAGAGTTTATGTGTTACTGAAGATTATACCTGCAACAAATGCCATTGGTTGCGAATGCTAACAAATCGAATGGTTCTATTGTAGCGACATTTTCAGGCAATGAGGAATTGACATGAGCAACGGGGTGTGATGGATGGCAGTTTTAGGATGGGAGAAAACCCGCAGGTGCAGACACAAATGGGTTAACTCCAGTAAAAGTAAAAAAAAAGGCAAGTAGTGCAGGAGTCTTCTGTGGATTTCCTCATTTCAAACAAGTATGGTATTTTGGAAAGTGTAGGGGATGATGCATTTTCAGGGGAATGTAGCACGAACAGGGGAATGTAGCAGTGTTCCGCAAGGATCTGTTTTGGGACCATTGCTGTTTGTCATTTTTATAAATGAACTGGAGGAGGGGCTAGAAGATTTCGTGAGCAAGTTTGCGGATGATACGAAAGTCGGTGGAGTTGTTGACAGTGAGGAAGGATGTGTCAGGTTACAGCGGGATATAGATAAGTTGCAGAGCTGGGCAGAAAGGTGGCAAATGGAGTTCAATGCAGGTAAGTGTGAGGTGATTCACTTTGGTAAGAGTAACAAAAAGATGGGGTACTGGGATAATGGTCGGATACTTGGTAGTGTGGATGAGCAGAGGGATCTTGGTGTCCATGTACACAGATTTCTGGAAGTTGCCACCCAGGTAAATAGTGCAGTAATGAAGGCATATGGCATACTGGATTTTATTGGTAGAGGAATTGAGTTCCCAAGCCCTGAGGTCATGTTGCAGTTGTATAAGACTCTGGTGCGGCCGCATCTGGAGTATTGTGTGCAGTTTTGGTCGCCATACTATAGGAAGGATGTGGAGGCACTGGAACGGGTGCAGAGGAGGTTTACCAGGATGTTGCCTGATATGGTAGGAAGATCGTATGAGGAAAGGCTGAGGCACTTGAGGCTATTTTCATTGGAGAAAAGAAGGTTTAGAGGTGACGTGATAGAGGTGTACAAGATGATTAGGGGTTTAGATAGGGTTGACCGTGAGAACCTTTTTCCACGTATGGAGTCAGCTATTACGAGGGGCATAGCTTTAAATTAAGGGGTGGTAGGTATAGGACAGATGTTAGGAGTAGATTCTTTACTCAGCGAGTCGTGAGTTCATGGAATGCCCTGCCAGTAGCAGTGGTGGACTCACCCTCTTTATGGACATTTAAACGGGGATTGGATAGGCATATGGAGGATAGTGGGCTAGTGTATGTTAGGTGGGCTTGGATCGGCGCAACATCGAGGGCCAAAGGGCCTGTACTGCGTTGTATTTTTCTATGTTCTATGTTCTAACAGCCAAGTTTCTGGCACAGAGACAGGCTCGACAGTATTGAATGTAATTCAGGCTCCAACTATCGATTATGTGAGGGACTCTCTTGTCAGAGGCACAGGCAGATGTTTCTGTGGGCAGCAACGAAAAATCAGAATTGTGTATTTCAGGATCAAGGATGTCTCAGAAGGGGTACAAAATGTTCTCAAATGGGAGAGACACCAGCAAGAGGTTATTTTATACATTGGAACGAATGACATAGAATGGGAAAAATTGTGAGATTCTGATGGGAGAGAGTAGAAAGTTCAGAAGAAATGAAAATAAAAAAGAGGTCCTCGAAGGCAGTGATAACTAGATTATTTCTGGTGCTAAAAATAACTAAGGGGAGGAATAGGACTACAGAGCAGATACATGCATAGCTGTGTAGCTGGTGTATAGGAGAAGGATTCACAATTTTGGACACTGAGAATTCCTTCTGGCATAGAAGTGATCTGCACAAAAAAGAAGTGTTGCACCTGATTTGAGCGTGGGCTAATATACTGGGAGGAAGATTTGCTGCAGCTGCTGGGGGAGAATTTAAACTAATAAGGTGGTGGGTTACTCCAGGAGATAGTGTGGAAAGAGAAAAATCTGAAATTTTTACAGTTGAGAAAAGAAGCGAGTCAAGTAGTCAGTGACAAATTAGAGAACAAGATAAGACTGATAAACTAAACTGCATTTACTTCAGGGAAGTCAGATGAACTCAAGGCATGGTTAGGAACATAGAACTGGGATATCGAACAAGAACGTGGATCATAGAAATGTATAGCACAGATCAGGCCCATCCGCACATGATACTGTGCCGAGCTTTAATCCTAACGTAAAATATAATAACTTAACCTACGCAACCATCAAACCACTGCTCTCCATGTACCTGTCCAGCATTCGCTTAAATGTCCCTAATGACTCTGCTTCCAGCACCACCGCTGGCAACGCATTACAAGCATTCACAACTATCTGTGTAAAGAACCTACTTCTGGCGTCTCCTTTATATCTTTCCCCTAATACGTTAAAACCATGACCCCTCATACACATGAACCATGCCCTGCAGAAAAGTCTCTGGCTATTGACTCTATCCATTCCTCTCATTATCTTGTATACATTGATCAGGTCTCCTCTCTTCCTCCTTCTCTCCAGAGATAAAACTCTATGCCTACTGAACCTTTCTTCAAAAGGCAAGCCCACCAGTCCAGGCAGCATCCTGGTAAATCTTCTTTGCACCCTCTTCAAAGTCTCTGCATCTTTCCTATAGTAGGGCGACCACAACTGGACACAAGATTCCAAGTGTGGTCTCACCAGGGACTTGTAGTGCTGTCGCAAAACCTCGCAACTCTTAAACTCGATCCCCGTGCTAATAAAAGCCAAAATACCATATGCTTTCTTAACAACCATATCCACTTGGTTGGCAACTTTGAGGGATCTATGTACTTACACACCCAGATCCCTCTGTTCCTTCACGCTACAAAGAATCCTGTCTTTAAATCTATATTGAGCATTTCAGTTTGACACTCCAAAATGCATCACTTTGGACCGATCCAGTTGAACTCCATCTGCCATATCTCAGCCCAGCTCCGCATCCTGTATATGTCACGCTGCAGCCTGAAATAGCCACGTTAATATCGACGACCCCTCCAACCTTTGTGTTATCTGCAAATTTACTAACCCACCACTCAATCTCCTCATCCAAGTCATTTATGAAAATTATGAAGAGCAAAGACCCAATAACAGAGCACTGTGGGACCCCACTGAACACTGACCTCGAGGCACAATACTTCCCATTTACAACCAATCTCTGCCCTCTGTCAACCAATCAATTCTGAAGGAGAAAGTGAGGACTGCAGATGCTGGCGATCAGAGCTTAAAAATGTGTTGCTGGAAAAAAGCAGCAGGTCAGGCAGCATCAAAAGAACAGGAGAATCGACGTTTCGGGCATACGCCCTTCATCAGGAATTCTGAACCCAGATAGCTAAATCTCCCTGTATCCCATACTTCCTAACATTATGAATGATCCTACCATGGGGAAACTAATCAAGTGCCTTGCTGAAATCCATATACACCACATACACTGCTCGAACTGACTTGTCACCTGCTCGAAGAACTCATTAAGATTTTTGAGGCATGAATTTCCTCTCACAAAGCCATGCTTATTGTCTTTAATAATGCTATGTTTTGCCAAATGGTCATAGATGCTATCCCTCAGAATTCTTTCCAAACTTTTGCTGACCTCAAACGTAAGACTGGCTGGTCTGTAATTGCCAGGGATTTCCCCATTAATATTTCTTGAAAAGAGGAACAAAATTCGTCTCCTTCCAATCCTCTGCTACGAATCCCACGGAGAGTAAGGACGCAAAGATTTTTGCCAGTGGCTTAGGAACGTCCTTTCTTGCTTCCCGGAGTAGCCTAGGATAAATCTGGTCTGGCTCTGGGGACTTATCAACCTTAATGTTTTCAAAATTTTCTAGCACAGCAACTTCATCAATCTTGATCAGGTCAAGTCTGCATCCAAGCTCCTGAAAATTCTCATTCACAGCAAGATCCCTTTCTTTGGAGAAAACTGAAGCAACTGCTCAGACTACACGCACAAGTTCCCTAGCCTATCCTTGATCGGCCCTATATTCCCCCTGATCATTCTCTTATTCCTCACGTAAGAGTAAACTGCCTTTGGGTTCTCCCTAATCCTATTTGCCATCCTTTTTCGTGCCCCCTCCTGGCTGTCCTCAGTCCATTTCTGAGCTCCGTTCTAGAAAGCCTCTAATCCTCGAAAGCTGTCCTTGCTTCTTCAACCTTAAGTAAGCTGCCTTCTTCCTTTTGACGAGAAGCTCCTCTGTTCTTGTCGTCCATGGTTCCTTTATCTTATCACAGCAAATACAGAAACGCAGCTGAGCGATGGACAGTACTGGCAGGTAAATGTTCCAGGATGCAAATGCTACCACAAGTATAGAACGGGAGGCAAGAGAGGAGGGGGAGTGGCGTTTTTGATAAAGGATAGCGTTACAGCTGTACTTATGGAGAATATTCCTGCAAGTACATCCAGGAAATTTGTATGGGTAGAACTGAAAAATAGCAAAGCGGGGTCCACCTCATCGAGATTGTATTATAGACCCCCTAATTGTCAGGCGGTAATTGATAAAAAATTTTGTAAAGAGATTTCAGTTGTGTGTCATAATAATAGGGTGGCGTTAACTTTCCAAACATAAACTGCCACTGCCGCAGCATTAAGGGTTAAGATGGAGAGGAATTTGTTAAGGATGTGAAAGAAAATTTTCTTATTCACTATGTGATGTAACTGCCAGATAGAAGTTGGAAAACCTGACCTACCCTTGGGCAATAAGGCAGGGCAGCTGGCGGAGGTGTCCGTGGGGGAGCAGTTTAGGGCCAGCAACTGTAATCCCATTAGTTTTTCAGAAAGTGATGCAAAAGAATGGATCATATCTAAACGTTGAAATTCTGAATTGGAGGAAGGCTCATTTTGATGTCCCTGAAATTTCAAGGGCTGATTGCGGGCAGATGTTCGCACATAAAGGGACAGCTGGAAAATGGGAATCATTCAGAAATGGATAAGAAGAGTCAAGACGTAGTGCATTCCTGTTACAGTGAAAGGAAGGGCTGACAGGTGTAGGGAAATTTGGATGAGTGGAAAAATATAAGGATTCGCTACGAAAAAGAAGGAAGCATGTATCAAGGATCGAGAGGATAGATCGAGTGAATACATAGAAGAGTCTAAGGCTGTTGGAGTACACTTAAGAAAAAAATCAAGAGTGCAATGAGATGACATGAGTTAACTTTGGTAAATAGGGTTTACGATAATCTTAAGGCTTTTTGCAAAGAAATTGAAGACAAAATGTTAACTCAGTAGAAAATAAGGCCCTTCAATGATCTGCAAGGCGGTCTTTATGTGAAGCCGCAGGAGTTGGGGGACATACTAAACGAGCACTTTGTATCAGTGTGTACTGTGGAGGAGGACTTGGCAGATAGCCAGGCAATAGATTGTGACATCTTGAAAAATGTCCATATTACAGAGGAGGAAGTGCTGAATGTCAAGAAATACATAAAACCCCGGGACCTGATCAGGTGTAACCTAGAACTCCGTGAGAAGGTAGGGAAGTGATTGTTGGGCCCCTTTCCGAAATATTGATATCATTAATAGTCATGGGGCGCGGGGTGGTGCCGAACGACTGGACGTTGGCTGACGTGGTTTTAATATTTAAGACAAGTGGTAAGAACAAATCAGGGAACAATAAACCAGTGGGGTTGACGTCGATGGCTGGCCAGTTGCTGGAATGAATCCTGTGGGACAGGAATTTTCATGTATTTAGAAAGGCGAGGACTGATTAGATTTCGAGGAGAAAGTGAGGACTGCAGATGCTGGCGATCAGAGCTGAAAATGTGTTGCTAGAAAAGCGCAGCAGATCAGGCAGCATCCAAGGAGCAGGAGAATCGACGTTTCGGACATGAGCCTGAAGAAGGGCTCATGCCCGAAACGTCGATTCTATTGCTCCTTGGATGCTGCCTGACCTGCTGCGCTTTTCCAGCAACACGTTTTCAGCACTGATTAGATATAGTCAACTTGGCGTTGTGCATGGGAAAACATGTCTCACGAAGTTGATTGAGTTTTTTGAAGAAGTAACAAAGAGGATTGATAAGGGAAGAGTGGTGGACGCTATCTCAATGGACTTCCATAAGGCGTTTGACAAGTTTCCCCATGGGAGACTGATTAGCAAGATTAGATCTCATAGAATGCAAGGACAACTGCCTATTTTGATACATAACTGGCTGTAAGTTAGAAGACAGAGGGTGGTCGTGGAGAGTTGTTTTTTCTGACTGGAAGCCTGTGACCAATGGAGGGCCACAAGGATTGGTACTGGGTCAATTACTTTCCATCATTTACGCAAATGATTTGGATGGGAGCAGAAGCGGTATAGATAGCAAGTTTGCAGATGACACCAAAATTGTAGCTATCGTGAACAACGAAGAAGGTTAACTCAGATTGTAACGTAATCTTGATTAGATAGACAGAAGGGATAAGTAGTGGCAGATGGAGTTTAATACAGATAAATTTCGTTTTGGGTAAGCAAATCTTAGCATGCCTTATACACTTCATGATAACGTCCTCGGGAGTGTTGCTAATCAAAGAGACCTTGGCGTGAGGCTCATACCTCCTTGAAAATAATGTCACAAGTAGATAGTACAGTTAAGAAAGCATTTGGTATGCTTTTCTTTGTTGTTCTGTATATTTTGTAAAGTAGTTAGGAGATCATGCTGAGGGTGTACAGGATATTGATTCGGCCACTTCTGGAATATTGTGTGCAATTCTTGTCTTTTTCTGATCGGAAGTATGTTCTGCCAAACGATTTACAAGGATAGTGCCAGGATAGGAGGATTTGAACTATCGGGAGAGTTTGAATAGATTATGGCCGTTTTCCCTGGAGGCTCAGAAGCTGAGGCGTGACCGAATAGAAGTTAATGAAATCTGAAGGGCATGCATATGGTAAATGGGCAAGGAATTTTCCCTGGGGTGGAGGTGTCCAGAACTGGAGTGCAATCACGTAGGGTGCATGGAACGTTATAAAAGCAACCTGAGGGGTGACGTTTTCACAGAGGGTCGTGTGAGCATGGAACAAACTGCCAGACGAAGTGGTGGAGGCTGATACAATTGCAACGTTTAAAAGCATCTGGATGAGTGAATGAATAAGAAGGGTTTGGAGCGATATGGGATGGCTTTTGAAAAGTGGGAAGAGATAATTTTGAGATATCTGGTCGGCATTGACGATTTGACCAAAGGGTCTGTTGCCGTTTTGTATATCTCGAAGACTCGATGAAGCTAATTGCAAATTCCCTCCATAAACTTATAAATGTGTGTGTGCGTGTAGCTGAGGGAGTGAGCATGTGTGTGTGAGGGTCTCTGTCAGCATGCTTGAGTGAGTGTGTGCACCAGTGCTAAAAATCTAAACCAGTGAGTGGTATGGACGTCAATGTGGTGTGACAGAATGCGTGTGTCAGAGAGAGGGTTTGTATGGCAGTGTTTTTATGTAAGAGAGCTTGTGTATGCGTGTGCGTGTGAGTGTAGGTGTGAGAGTGCAGTCTATGGTGTGGTCACCTGAAGTACGACAGAAACCCAACATCCCGTTTGAGGGCGTCCAAATTGGTACTGATCTTGGTTATCAGCCTCGACTGCACGATTCTGCATTTTTGTGTTTTCTGAAGTTCGCCTTGGAAGGCATTCAACCAAAATCCGAGGCCGAACGTGCTTGAGCACTGAGACTGAAAAGAAAATCTGAAATCTGTGTGTTAATTAATTGAAACCTGTCTCGCCATTCTGAGTGACTAAATACTTAACAGCAGTTTAGATTTGCCTAATATATTGTATCTGTTGATGACAATTTGATCCTTTACTTATATGTTCTGTGACCTAAACACCTACTCCGCTAGCTACCTGACAAAGGAGCAAACCTCCATAGGCTTCTACTTTCACGTAAATCTTTTAGACTGTAAGCTGGTGTTTTGTGACCTTTAACTTTATCCACCCCGTTCCAGCACTGGCAACTCCATATCTGGTAGAAAATAAGTTTTGCTTTCCTTTATATTGTCAAAAAGGGCTTTTCTGTATGCCATCATACAGACTTGAAGAAATTTTCCATCCACGTGACCAGAGTTAACTGTTTCCATTGGTAATTAAACATAAAAATAACTCGATGCATTCTTTCTCTTCAATCTTCCTATCAAATATTCCCTTTTCCAGATCTGAAGGACAACACATAATAAGAGTGCTTATTTTCTACAATCGACTTTGCTTGATGCAAATCGTTACTAATTTGCATCTACTTTCTTTTAAACATCACTAATTTCTATTCCTCATATCTGCTCATCTACTAAGTATTCTATAAATTACCCTATACCATATTAAAGTTAACATTTTGTTTTGTCATGAAGAAATATTTCTGAATGCTGTTACCAACAGTGAAGGAATATTCATTATTGGCCACATTATTAATCGTGTCAAATGATTAAAACCATAACTTGCTCGAGACACTCAACGAATCTGGCAGCATCTATGTATAGTCAGCATTTTCAGTCAACTGACGATTACTTAAAACTTCACATTACTGAGTTTCTGCAGACATTTCTGCGTTTCGTTCAAACTGACCACATGCAACGACTTTTTTGTTTGTTTTCATACCAAGCACATAATTAAATTACACCATTCAACTTCTTCGCATTGATTTTGATCCAAAAGGCGTTACGACAGTGTTAAATGTTATGAATGTTGAGATTGTTTTCCATATTTCCTGTAATACATAGTGGCTATAGATATCATCCCCCCCTCACACACACTTTTAGTGACTTAAATTCAAAACTCGAAGGTTCCAGCTTGTATTTTCCTCTCGTGCCCTAATCAGAACATGTTAGCATCAGCTTTGCTAACCTTCAATATTTTTGTTGTTTATTTTATGAACTGCAGTTATCTCTGTATTTGACTTTCACACTTGTGCTTTTTTTTTTAAAATTTCTCACCCTTGGCATCGTTAACCACTTTTCGCAAGAGTCTGTCCGTGTATAAATAGCTCTGTCCACGACAATTCCTGTCTCTTGCCCCTCCCTTTCTCTCTTGATCTCGATGAACACACGTGCACTTGCATATTATCCTTTACTTCTAAATTCGTCACTCTAGCCCTCTTTGTATTTATACTTTTTCCATCTCAGTCCTCATAGATGAGCTTCAGTCTCGCTGTCAGTTGAGATACCTCTCTCTCTCTCTGTCACTCGTTCTCACCCACTCCCTCTCCGTATTGTAATCCACATCTGGTGAGAGAGACAGAGAGAGAGAGGTAGTTGGGCGGATAAATGAATGAGAAAGCGTCAGCTTGGGATAATGGATAGCACGAAATAGATGGACCATTAATGGCAGATAATTGACTGCTTATCGTAGCAAACCAATTGATGAGAAATCTTGGTATGCATGCTTGGGATAAGGAATCGGTGAATGTGCTGAAGATATAGAAATGTTGAAATCGATATTCAGTCCAGGAGACGGAAGTGTTCAGGAATGGAGATTTAGTGAATGTGCGTCCACGTTGTGCTGAACTTCATTGGAGCACTGCAGATAGCCCAATACTACTCTATTGGCGTGAAACAACAGTAGCCTGTTGAATTGGCAACGGACCGGAAGCTTGGGGTTATAGTTACAGGCGGAACATTGTTGGACTGAAGTGTGGTCGCCCAGTCTGTGCTTCGTCTCTGCACTGTAGAACAGACCAAACTATGAACAGCAAATACAATTGACCAGATTGAGTGAAGTTCTGATAAATCAGCTATTCCCCTCAAAGTTACGTCTGTGGCCTTGAATATTGCGGAGAGAAAAATAAAACTGGCAGATGGAACACCTTCTGCGATTGTAAGGGAAAGTGCAATGGAGATGTTGGAAAGTATACAATATGGTATCTTGTCAGAAGTGGTACCTGTAGAAGGCAAACAACGAACTGGAGGAGCTTACATTTCGCACGATCAGTGGTGTGGATGAGGCTGACTTAGAAACTTCGGATGTGCTTTCTCCAAATATGTCATGTCAGGACGAAAAAGACACTATCACTGTTGTGGAGGTAAGAGAGTGGTTGAGGGTCAACTTGCAGGAGATGGCTTGAACACAGCTGAGAGACCTGTTAAGCACAGTGATGGGGAATCGTGGGTTGAGGAAATAGTTGGACATTTCGATCGACCCCTTGAGAAAGTTCACATCATTGGAAAATATGAGCCAGAGATGGACGAACTGAGAAGATGGAATACAATCTTTCTAGGAAGCAAGATGCATAGTCAAGGTCATGGTAGTGGTGTGGTGGGTAGTGCTATCCAGTATATCGATAATTATGGAAACTATGATTTCGAGACAGGGATAAAATGAGTCAGAGCTGGACCAAATGCAGCTGGAAGAGGGTTGGACATTGGAAATGAATCAGGTATGTATTTCTAATTCCATTTATTTGAGGAGAACAGTTCCAGTTACGTTATTGAGCTGCAGTTGAGTGTCATAGAAGAACTGCAACAAGGAATATGCCGGTTAATCAGCAAAGAGATGGATATAACTGGGGTCAATGCAGGTACCCGTGGCCACATCTCTAAACAGAAGAAAGTTGGAGTATTTAATAGCGAATTGTTTAATATTTAAATAAGATCGATCTGGTGGAGCAGGGTGGTCGTGAATGTAGATATGTTCAGCCTTCTTTCTTCAGAAAGACTGGGAGACATTTTTCACCATACTGCTGTGAACAGATCAAGGTGGGACTCGTTCATAGTATGGCAAAAGCAGCTAGAGCCCGTGAAATAACGAAAGTGTTGAAAAGTTTCAGAAGAATCGCAGATGTCAGTGGGATGAGCATGTGCTGGGCTCGAAAAAATCTCAAGTCGATATTGGCTACTCCTCATGTCCTTGCCAGTTTGCAATCTCAAAACATTTGTAATGTAAAGGTTTCTATTTGTTGTGGGCGATCCAATTTCCAAGTACCAGCAAAGACAAGCAAAATGATGGAACTTTATAATGAATATATAAAGTTTTGTTGAGTTTCATTTTCATACGGTTCAGTTAAACAACGAAGAATGGGAAAATACATGTGTTTATTTTTTTCCCAAATCGCGACATTCAGTTCTATCTTTTTCAAAGTTTGTGAGAAGATTTGTAGCTCGGATGTTCGTTGTTGTGGTTCTGTTTGCCGAGCTGGGATTTTGTGTTGCAGACGTTTCGTTCTCTGTCTAGGTGACATCCTCAGTGCTTGGCAGACTCCTGTGAAGCGATTCTGTGATGTTTCCTCCGGCATTTATAGTGGAGACAAACATACATGCCGGAGGAAACATCGCAGAAGCACTTCACAGGAGGCTCCCAAGCACTGAGGATGTCACCTAGACAGGGGACGAAACGTCTGCAACACAAAATCCCATCTCGGCAAACAGAACCACAACAACGAACATCCGAGCTACAAATCTTCTCACAAACTTTCAAAAAGATAGAACTGAATGTCGCGATTTAGGAAAAAAATAAACACATGTATTTTCCCATTCTTCGTGTTTTAATGAACTGTATGAAAATGAAACTCAACAAAACTTTATATATTCATTATGAAGTTCCGTCATTTTGCTTGTCTTTGCTGGTACTTGGAAATGGGATCTCCCACAACAAATAGAAACCTTTACATTACAAATGTTTTGAGATCGCAAACTGGCAAGGACATGAGGAGTAGCCGATATCGACTTGAGACTTTTTCGAGCCCAGTACATGCTCATCCCACTGGCATCTGCGATTCTTCTGAAACGTTTCAACAATTTCGTCATTTCACGGGCTCTAGCTGCTTTTGTCATACTATGAACGAGTACATCTGCAATACAAACTCCCATCTCGGCGAACAGAACCACAACAGTTCTATCTTTTAACATGTGTCTGTCTTGGGCCGCAGGCAGAGATGTGTGACAGAAGTTACATTAAATAATATTAAATTAAAATGACGACCAGAACTAGAATTAATGGTGATTCGGAGGCGTGCCTTGGAGGATGAATTTTGATCACAGTTGAGGAAATATTCACTTCGCTAGTCATCAAAATTTGTGTAACGCTTACCTTCTTTGCATTTCTTGTGTTCTGCAGGAGACAAATTATATAACTTGTTTCCAAGTTCAACTAACTATTTACAGTACAAACACGGCAGTATTTAACATTAAATCTTCCCGCAGATTCAAGTATCCAGTATGATTCAGAAACAATAATGTTGGACTGCCTTGTTTCGAAATACTTTGTCTTACAGCAATTTCATCTCTGTTTCTCCTTATTCGAAATACGTTGTCTTACAGCACTTTCGTCTCTGTTTCTCCTTACCTTCCTAACCCCATCTTTAAGCGTCTGCTTTGTCTTCTCCTCTGTAGTCTCCACTCTCTCTCTCTCTCTCTCACTTGCATTCCACCCTTTCACCGACGCCCCCCACACACAAAGTTTTCCACTCTGTTTGTCAAGATGTATCCTCAGATTGAATATTTTGTGAATTACTTCTGGTTTCTACATATATGCATTTCTTGCTGGTATAGTATAAAATACCTTTACTCCATATGCATGTTCCATTTAACACATTGTGAATAACTTATCGATCCCCTTTATGGAGTCTATCCCTGTTGATATACGCGAGGAATCAACAGACATTTCGACATTGTTAAATTAGGGTAAACAATACATCATTTGTTTTATTATTGTATGTCTTCATAAAAGCAATTTCAGAGACCAATTTTCTCAGTGGCATTTTCACCTGCAAAATTGCATTAACCTACTGGGATGTAGATGCTCAATGTTTTTTATCCATACATGCCTGCTCTTGGGCATGTGCCAAACGGCAACATAAACCAAAATTATAATGTTACCCAGACATTCAAGTGGCAGTACTATGAAGTAATATTGAAAATATGTGTATATATCTGCTCAACAGTTGAACAACATTGCTATTATCTTGTCCTTTTTACCACTGAATCCAATTCTAGTATGCAGAAAAATTATCACAATAGCTGATGTTTCTCGATAAAGATTCATCCTCTCAGGCTCCATCAAGAATTCCAAAATTATCAAAATCTCACAGTGTTAAGCCATTATTGCACAAGTTTAGCTATTATCATACGGTTATTCGCAGAGAAATTTTAATTTCAGCTGTTTTTCGTTTATCTAATCTTTTCTAATTCTTTATTCTATTACAGCACACACTTTCTCTGTCACTTCAATTCTGGAGTGTAACACATTTTTTTTTCAAAAGTCTCAGCTCTGCAGAATTAGTGCGGTAAGTTATCATTATTGTTTGTTGCCAGCACAGATGTTTCAGCTTCGCTTATTAGAAATATATATTTATCACGCAGATGAGTTTGTTATCTTTCTCCCTATCCCTGTCCCTATATTGATCTGCGTGGATTTGTTGCACGGTAGACGTTTCAGCTAGAGAAACAAACTGCATTGAATTGACCAAGACTTTCAGAATGTTTCACTTTCAATCTGGGAGACTTTACAATTGACTGTCCCTCTGTGCAACGACAAAAAAAAACTGTTACGTTTATGTTCAAAAGTACTCAACGGTAGTACAATTTTCGTACAGTTCATACGATGAATTTAACGGCAGAACCTATTAGAAATATTAATAATGGTCTATCAAAGCTACACTTTAAAAATTGTTAAAATTTATTACCTGTTATATTCTATTTATTCTGCGCATTTTGTGGTGCAACATCTGTCATTTTTAAGTCTGCCCAAATTCGAAGAAACCGAATAAAAATGAACATTTCGTTCAACCATAATATAATAGCAGGTGTATCATTGTGTTTCGCTATATATTATTCATTCTGTCTCATTTATGTTTTTCTTACAGTTGAACTATTAACATACCTGGTAGAAATAACTGCTGTAAGCGCGAGAAGCAGGAGCAGTCTATTCATCCTCTTAATGCTGCCCTACCTTTGAATAGGTCAAACACTCGGTTGGCAAGCCCTCAACACCAATTGCCTATCAAAATACCATAGTCATCTTTATTTTGGTAACTCAAGCAATTTTATACCGGCTGTATCCGGAAAAAATATCTTCCTCGTAATTTTTCTGGTGTGGATCAATACAGTTATACCCAACTTCTTGTGAATATGAAAAGTCAATTTAAAATCAATTTTCAAAGCATGATTACATCTACAGCACATCTGTCCTCTTGTTTGAAGATACCCTCCAAGCGGAACTCTTCTACATCCATATTAAAGGAAATTCTTGCCACCGAAATCAGCAATAGGCATGTTTCAAAAAGGCAATTCCTCATTTGTCTAAACGTTTATGTATAATGCACGAACGTCTTTGGCTATTCTTGATCAGTTTTATTTTCATTAACATAATGATTCTAGTGACTTTATTGTGAATTTGGTCCAATGAGGGCCTATTGATTTCAAGTTGTGGATCACATCATTGTATTCCCGGCAACAACAATCTCCAAATTCTTAACAATTCTCCAGTATTGCGAACGTCTGAATCCTTCTCAATTCATCACTTCACGGATTTTCAATTTTCTGCGTCAGTTATAGTCATAGACGTATACAATACAGAAACAGGCCTTTTGGAAAAAAACTGCTCCATGCCAGCTGGTTTTACTAAACTAGACAAGTACCATTTGTCTGCCCTAGGGCCATAATCCTTTAAAGCTTTCCTATCAGTAATAATGTCTAAAATGTATTTCAGATGCATTTGGATCCGCCTTTATAATTTCCTCCAGCATTTCCTTCCCCATATGCACCATATTATATGGAAAACATTTGCCCCTTCACTCATTTAAAAAGAAACATTTTAACATTTAAATCAATGTCAAGTAAATTTTGGACTCTGTTACTTTGGAAAAAGCCTCTTAATTCGTGTTTTGTGTTCCATCATGATTATCTAAACCATCAACTTGTCAAAACCTCAGCGTCAAGCGCTCAACGAAAAATAGTCCCAGCCTTTTCAACCTCTGACAGTAACTCGATCCTTCCCGTCTCACGAACATTCCTGTGAATGTTTTCTGCACTCTTTGTAGTTTAACAACATTCTTTCGGCAGCAGAGCGAACACAACTGTAGTTGCTCCTCCTATTGCCTATTTTTGTGTAATATTCATCTACCAATGTATTAAGAAGTCCCTCTGACTGTACAGACGTCTCTATTCAAATAAATAATTGTCTGACGTTTACTTCTTACAAGAAAATTGCATGCCCTCGCAATTTCCCACCTTCACATAGTCTTATAAAGCTTTTGTCCATTCATTAAATCCATTAGCAGCCATTTGTGGATTATTTATGTTCTCATTGCTACAGGTCCTGCCACATCTGTACGGTATCAGATAATGCACAGGGATTTTTTCTTTCTACACAGCCTCCATTTTATTAATCTAAAAAGCAAAAAAGCTGTGGTCGTATATTCAAAATATACCAATTTATGAAACCAAAATGTGAGCTCCATCTGATGATAAACACCAAGTGTCCTGACGTTAATTACCAGTGTGCATTCATTCTTATTTTTATTTACTTTGCAGCCATGACATAGAGTTCTTTTTTTAGCACATTCCCGGCTAAATTATAGAATCAGTTGTACCAATTCTTTGCTGCTTGGCTGGCGCAGAATTACATGTCTTCAGTAATTTAATGCAGCACCGAGGTAGAAACAGCCAATTGCACAAGGATGAATGAAGAAACGTTCAGTCATTGTTCCTTCAGACACTCAATTTTTCATTCAGTTTGGAAGTTATTTTTGATCCTGCCGCCCTTATGTCTATGTTTAATCCATCGAAAATCTTTCAAAGAATTTAATTTTGTAAGTGGTCATTGAGAATATCAACTGCCTGATTACCTAAGGTGGAATCGAAATCACGTCCCTCGCACTGTGAGACAGCAGGCCGTAGTGCTGACCCATCATGCCAATCACCAGGTAAATGTCATTCTTTTAATTTTTCGCCAATTAATTCTTGTTACATTTCTGATATACTCATGTTCCCACTCACACTTAACGCCGTACAGTTGTACAACGTCAGCTACTCCAGGGTGTACAACAACTTTACTGCTTGCATTTTATTTTATAAGTAGACAGGTCCTCGAGAATCTATGCATTTCTTCTAATGTTCTTCTTTTTACCAGTCTGTATTGGTTGCATTATAATCCTTGAGATGAAAAGCAGTGGTTGCTTAGTTCTCAGAAAAATCAGGAAAACCGAGTTGACAAACACCATTGAAACCCAATGCAACCGGCTGTACAACAATCCAAACTGCACTAAATCTTACTTCGACTATTTATTTATGTCGATGTTTAAATACAACTTCCAATAGGCTGAATGTCGCTTTGGCTAGCGACAAATTTTAATGAAGTTTTCAACTTGGGCTGCTCTCATTTTAAACCAGTCGTCTTGTTTCTTGGATTTTTGCTTGTACTTTTGCTGCTCTATTTCATTTTCGACGTTTCACTCATCTATTTCTGTCACCTGATCTACATTTGTGTCTCTCCATTTCCCACTATGACCGGAACAGTGTTTAGCGTTGCTGCGTTATAACAGTATCTATATGGGATTGATTTCAGCCTTGGGCGACTGTTGCTGGGTGGGATGCACTTCTGAGTGTCGGTATGGACAGTTTTCGGCCAAGTGGCCTATTTCCTCAAAGTAGGAATTCGATGATTTGAAGGGGAAACGTTTACAGGGTGGTGGGTTAACTACAGGAAATTTAGGATGGCAGAGATACAGTGGGATGCCCTTTGGAGAATTGGTGCAGATTCGCAGGACAATTGATTTCTAATTGCCCTGCAGGGATTATATGAACTTCTTTCAATGTTTCGCCAATGCTAATACATCTCCAAGGTATATTTTATTATCTTTCCAGCGTTTCTTGATTTCAAGTGAAAGTGCATATATGTACAATATGAATAAGTACTCTTAATTCACACAGTAACTTTGTCCAGTGTCTCCCATTCATTATACCGAGGTCCTGTTTTCATCAGTTGACTGTCACACTGAGTGCATCACGTTCTAACTTCAGGTATTATAACAAGTTTATGACTACAATCAAAGGCCGATTCCGTGTTAACATTTTGTCCACAGACCAACCTTCTGTTTGAAAAAAAGAGACGAATTCCTAGTAACTAAAAAAGCATAAAACTGTCACTGCATGAATCTGACTGTCATTATATTCGTATCGCATATATGGACGAATCATGATATTAATACAATACTCACCTGTTTGTTCCTTCAAAAGAACTGAAAGGAAAACAAAGCATTGCAAGATTTTCCTTGTTATTTCCAATTGAAAATAACGTTCCATTCAACAACCAATTTCAAGGAAAGTTACAGAAACGGGTGATAGGTACAATACTTCCTGCTCATTTTATGCCTCTTTCTCGCTTTTGCAAAATATGCTTTCATTGGAGTTTCTAATCAAGAATATGCCATAATCTTACTTAGATACAGACAATTAGTTTTAATTCAATCTCTTAATTAGTTTAGAGAGTGCAGGGCATTCTTGAATAACTAACGAAGGCAAAGATGAGATATGAGACTGCACTATCAGGTACGTTTAAAGAAAGTCCAAAGAAATTCGACAAATACATTAAGAATAATTGGTGATTAGAGTGTTACTTAAAGATCAAGGAAATCGTCTTGTGTTGAGCCGCAGGAGATGGGAGAGATAGTAAATGAGTAGTTTGCGTCAGTTATTCTGCATTAAAAAGTTGAGTCAAGGGAAATCAGAGAAATACATTGTCGTAATTTTAAATCAGTTGACATTAGAGCAGAGGAAGTTTGGGAAGGTGGACAAATCTCGAGGACTTGATCCAATATATCGCAGAAGGTTGTTGAGTGTAAGGGCAGAAATTGAATGACCCCTTGCAGAAATATTTGCATCATCTATAACTACGGTTGAGATACTTGATGACGAGAAATTGTCTAATGTACGTTTGTTTGAGAAAACTTGAGAAGAGAAACAAGGCAACTGTAACCCTCTGAGTATGACTACAACTGTGCGTAAATTGTGAAAGTGTTATGACACGGGTTAACCACTGTGCTAATTTAAACCTGACACACAGAGAAGTTCATCTAGAGATGTAATCTGCTAAATTCTGAGAGGCAAATAACTAGCCCAGATTTCAAAATTTAAAGTTCAAAAAGAAAGATTTTATTCTTTAAGCCCAACAGAGAACATTAAACAACAGCATTTTACAGCTCATTTCTCTTAATCAAGTCATTTACCACCCACTCTTCAATATTTGTCCAATAAATTCTTTCTCAAATTTACCGCAAAACAATTTCAAACCTTGTTGTTGTCTTTGGGTGTCGAAGTTTCTCAGTAGATTTGTCTCTGTACAGCTTCGGTATTTTGCTGTACCAATTTCTTATGGACAGGTATCTTTCAGAGATGTATTATTCTCGCAATTTTGCTGCTTTTTGCTACTCTTTACCCTTGTCCCCGAACGGTTCAAAATGTCAGTTTTTATACACCGAAACATTAGATTAATTAATTCGTTTCATGTAATCAAACAGTAAAATTCTAATTCCATTGTATTTCCTTCTGTGCGGTATAATTAAAAGTGATTGGAAGAATTTGCATTTTCTTTTGTAAGATGGCAACATAGCAGCAGGTATTTGCGTAAAAGAAATGTTACATTTTTAAAAAAATTCTGCACACTCTGTGCTTTTAGTCCTTGCCAACTTCCTCTCTCTCTTTAAGGTACAGAGCAGCTACACGTGCAGAACAAGAGATTTGAAAAGATAGGATTTATGTCATTCTGAGAGACAAAAATTGATGAAGGATAGTCAGCATAGTATTGTGTGAGGAAAGCTGTGTCTCAGAAACTTGATTAAACTCTTTGGAGAAGTTACCAAAAAGATTGTTTAAACCAAAGCAGATTACATTGTTTACTTGGACTATGGCAACGCCTTCGAAAATGTTCTGATCGCGAGACAACTTAGTAAAGTTCGTTAACATGTATATCACATTGATCTTTCCAATTTCTTGCATAATTATCTGAAAGGAAGGAGACTGAGAGTGGTAGTAGAACGTTGCTTTTCAGACTGGAGACCTTTCAACCACGGTGTTCCACAGGGATCATATCAGGGTCCTATTCTGTTTGTTATTTTTGTAAATGATTTAGAAGCGAATATGAAAGGCTTAATTAGTAAGATTGCAGAGACAATAAAATCGGTGACATAGCAAATAGTTGAGAAGGTTTGCTGAAAAGTGGCCCAATGAGCTGAAAAAAAAATGGCAGATGGACTTAAATCTGGATAAATGCGAGTCATTGCGTTTTGGTGCAACAAACAGGAATAGGCGTTTTGACAGATAATAATATGGCTCTGGATACCATCGTACTTAGAGATCCAGGGGTGCAGGTACATAATCTTTTGAATTTTTCGTCACATATAGACAGTGTGGTGGAAAAGCTATTTTGCACACTGACATTCATTGCTTAGTGTAATGTGTATAAGACTTTGGGAAGTCATGTTGAGGTTGTAATACTCTTTACTCAAATCTATCCTGAAAGACTGTGTCCAGTTCTGTTCGATCAGTTGTAGGAAGGATATTATGAAGATGAAGATATTTTGGAAGTGATTTGCCATGATGTTGCCGGTCATGGAAAGTTTTATTTACAAAAGAAAAAGCTGGACCATTTTCCACTAGAGCGCAAGATATTGAGAGATGATGCAAAAGGAGTTCTGGAAGTAACGTTTGGCGTTGATTGAATTCAATCTAGTTGTCTTTTCCCTACGATGTGGCATTTCTCGACAGTTTTCAGGGGAGAGGAAACAAGTGTTATAACAGAGATGAGAGGAAAACCATTTTAAACGGAGTATGCTTCCCATGTAAAATGAGCTTCCTGAGGAAATAGTGAGTATGTGCACCACGACAACGTGTAAAACGTTGCATCTGATTAAGTACATGAACAGAGCAGCATTGGAGGGAGTTGAGCATGGAACCATTGGGTTGGATTAGTTTAGTTTGGGAATATGTACAGCATTGCTTGGTTGCACCAAAGGGACTATGTTCGTGCTATATGATGCTATGAATCTCTCACATATCTAGTCAACATTCACAAACTTTCCTTAATATTTTTTTCCGAGTGTACTTTTATAAACACTATACTCGAATGTCTCTGTTTTAAAATTTCTAATCACACTGAAATGCTATGATACAGACTAGGCCACCTCAAAATATGTTTTTAAAGAAGTAGCCGAGATTGCAACTTTTTTTATCGAACTGTAAAGGCAAATGTAATGTATTTTGTTCCGGATTCAATTTACCTGGTCAAACTATGCGATGTTAAGAAAAACACAATTTATTCAAATAATAGTTATAATACAACAGAAGAAAGAAAGACTGTGAATACCTCAATTCTCATGTAAAACATCAGAAAAATAAATTAACTAACTCATGCTAATTAACTGCTTTAGTACAGTGTAGCAACATTCTAAATACAGACAACTATTGGAAGAATTCAAACGCAGATATCACATTTTATCATATGGAAGGACCACAAACGAAAAAGAAATACCAGCTCCGTGCTGCGACTGAGAGAGAGGAAACAACACATGCTCTTTTCTCAAGACACCTGCAGATGCCTTTGAAACTAAAATGTAAGAAGCATGAAGCTAGAAGTGTCTGTCAGTGAGAACTGGCAACATCAATCAAGGCTGTTTCTGTTGATCGAACTTCAAAATAAGAAAACTGCCACACAAACTGTTGCATTTACACAGCCTTCTCATTACTTCTTTTTTATAACTCTCTATTAAAACAAATATACACAAAATACCCCTCTTCATAGCACAGCCCAGTCAGAAGAATTTGCTTTTTGGTTTGAAAGGTGATATTTGATCAATGAATAGTTTTGAGATGGTGCGAGAGCAAAGATAATTCATTGACTGGAGCTCCAATTCCAGCTTGTCGGCTATTTCGAGGAACTTTGCTTGACGCGGCTTTTGTAAAATCCCCAAAGTCAGTTTTACAAAGCCCAGAAATCGCCTGGTGACCGAAAGAGCCATTACTTACACAAGCATTGTTCAACAGACCGAATTCAACACCTGGAACAAAAGATACTAATACCTAAACTCACTGCCTTTGAGTCCAATAAGCCTCATGCTGAATAAGAAAGATTCAATCGATTCGAACAAAAAAAAAGCATTATGATCAGGTCTGACCCAATCAATCTGTTTCAAGAAGTAAGGCTTGAACAAAACTCTTCTTCTTATTTTAAAGGCAGTTGTGAAGCTATGAATTGAGGAAAGGAAGATATGAAGAAATGCAGAAAGATGTAGATGACGAATTGGACCATATTGCTTCTTGCTTTGCATACAAAGAATGTCCCAAAAATGTTGGGAATACATGGGCTAGCAGATGGGATAAATGCAAGTAAAGCAGTGCAACAGGAAAAAAGCGTGTTCAGGAAACTGGTGTGATTAAAAGTCAGTAAAGTCCCACAACCCTGCACCGCCCGCTTCTACCTCCTGCCCAAAATCCACAAACCTGACGGCCCCGGCCGACCCATTGTCTTAGCCTGCTCCTCCCCCACCGAACTCATTTCTGCATACCTTGACATAGTCCTGTCCCCCTTAGTCCAAGAACTCCCCACTTACGTTCGGGACACCACCCTCGCCCTCCACCTCCTCCATGAGTTTCGCTTCCCCGGCCCCCAACGCCTTATCTTCAGCATGGACATCCAGTCCCGATACAGCTCCATCCCTCATCACGAAGGCCTCAAAGCCCCCCGCTCTTCCTTTCCCGTTGAACCAACCAGTACCCTTCCACTGACACCCTCCTTCGACTGACTGAACTGGTCCTCACACTGAACAACTTCACTTTCCAATGCTCCAACTTCCTCCAAACCAAAGGAGTAGCCATGGGCACCCGCATGGGAGTCAGCTATGCCTGCCTCTTCGTTGGATATGTGGAACAGTCCATCTTCCGCAGCTACACTGGCACAACCCGCCACCTTTTTCTCCGCTACATCGATGACTGTATCGGCACTACCTCGTGCTCCCATGAGGAGGTTGAACAGTTCATTCACTTTACTAACACCTTCCACCCGGACCTCAAATTTATCTGGACCATCTCAGACTCCTCCCTCCCCTTCCTAGACCTCTCCATTTCTATCTTGGATGACAGACTCAACACGGACGTTTACTATAAACCGACTGACTCCCACAGCTACATAGATTACAGATCCTCCCTCCCTGCCCCCTGTACAAACGCCATCCCATATTCCCAATTCCTTCGCCTTCACCGCATCTGTTCCCAGGAGTACCAAACAACCCAGATGGCCTCCTTCTTCAAAGACCACAATTTCCCCTCAGACATGGTTGACGATGCTCTCCACCGCATCTCCTCCACTTCCCGCTCCTCTGCCCTTGAACCCTGCCCCTCCAATCGCCACCAAGACAGAACCCCACTGGTCCTCACCTACCACCACACCAACCTCCAGACACATCGTAGCATCC
>NC_057756.1:2432325-2450910 GCF_004010195.1 Chiloscyllium plagiosum | reverse complement strand
GACCATGGCAACACGACGCCTGGAGGAAGAGTGCCTCATCTTCCGCCTAGGAACCCTCCAACCACAAGGGATGAATGCAGATTTCTCCAGCTTTCTCATTTTCCCGTCACCCCACATTTTCTCAGTCCAAACCCTCAGACTCAGCACTGCCTTCTTGACCTGCAATCTTCTTCCCGACCTCTCCGCCCCAACCCCTCTCCGGCCAATCACCCTCACCTTAACCTCCTTCCACCTATCGTATTCACAACGCCCCTCCCCCAATCCCCTCCTCCCTACCTTTTATCTTAGCCTGCTTGGTACACCCTCCTCATTCCTGAAGAAGGGCTTATGCCCGAAATGTCGATTTTCCTTTTCCTTTGATGCTGCATGACCTACTGCGCTTTTCCAGCAACACATTTTTCAGCTCTGATCTCCAGCATCTGCAGTCCTTACTTTCTCCTAGTAAATACCAATGTCCCAGTAATCTACACTGTGGAGTATTTAATGTCTAGGACACAAATTACATTTTTTGTCATCATTCAGTTCAATAGACGCTGCAACAGTTACCATAGGTTGGAAAGCATTTTTTGGTACCCCAGAAGATATGAATCGATCAACCAGAGAGGGCATGCATGCTCGAAACAGAAAGTATGATTGACAAATCACTGAAAGTTTTCGAGAATGTGAATAGATGCGTCATAAGTGGAGGCAGTCAAATTGGTTTCTTGGCAGACAAGAGCATTTCAACAAAGACTGAAAAAAGATATTAGAATGTAAATGAAATAATAGTTGCAACGATGCTGACACGTTCATAATGTCGCTTTGTCTTTCGGTCATTTTAAAGAGTGGACCCCCGTAAATAAAGAGGTGCAGAAATGTCTTCGAGAGAGCCTAGCTTGACTGCAGTGGACCGATTTTCCCAGTTCAGTTGTTTCTAATTTGGAATATTTGTTACAGTGAAAAGCTTCTGCAGTCCAGAGAAGGGTTGCTATGTTCAGCCAATGTTTCCTGACTGGGCTTCTTTGTGAAATCGCTTTGTATGTATTTTCCTGCTGACGATAAGAAAAGATGTTTGAGATTAACTTTTTTTCACTGGACGTGTTTGTGGGATGACACGGGAAATGAATCTGCTCCTTATTTGAGTTGTGATATGGAGTCGATTGAGGTTGATGTAGTTATTATAAATACTGTTGTTTTTTTTTGTTTGTGTTTCACATGTAGTGTTCAATAAGTTCAGTTTTGCTTAAAGCCGAGTGCTGCGACCAGATCTATCACACCTGAAATATCCACTTTAAAATAAGAAAAACAGTTTTGTTCGAGCCTTATTTCTTGAAACAGATTGTTTGGGTCAGACCTAATCAGAATACATTGTGTTTGTGGTTCGAATCGATTGAATCTTTCTTATTAGGCATGAGGATTATTAGAAACAAAGGCAGTGAGTGGTGGGTGTTAGTATTTTTTATTCAGGTGTCGGTTGAACAATGCTTGGGGAAGTAATGGCTCTTTCGGTCACCAGGACGTTTCTGGGCTTGTAAAACTGACTTTGGGGATTTTACAAAAGCTGCGTCAAGAAAAGCTGCTCGAAATCGCTAACAAGCTGGAGTTGGAGTTTCCGTCATCCATGAGTGAAGGTGAGATAATTACAGCAAATCTTGGCATTTAAATTTGCTGAAAACTCCATCAGAAATTTTGTAAATTGTTAAAATCAATTGCAAATGAAGCTGCTTGTGTTAAAGGCAAAAGAAAAGAAACGAAAAAGAAATAATGCAGTTTGAATTATAGTTCAAAGCAGAGACCTGGGCAGTCAGGAACCATCTGTTGTAGATTGAAATACTTCTATGGACTGCAGAAGGTTCGCATTATTACAGCTAACTCAAACTCGATGTTATCTGAACTTGGAGAACAGGCCACTCCACTGCCGTCATTAAACTCAGCTTTTTCTAAAATATTTCAGCACCTTTGCCTTTACAATCTGTCTTTAAAGTGCCCAATTATAACGTGGCCTTTTTAAAGTGGTAGCATTATCACAGAAAGAACTCAGCTTAGGAAATAATGTGAACAGAGGACTGATGGCAGGCCGGAATAAAAAAAAGGAGAAAGAAACGAACAACGTTCGAGGTGGCATCCGGTCACGAGTTGAGAATGACCCAGTTTCTTTTTTTAATTCCATGCTGTCCTCAAAAAATAATGAAGAAATACATGAGGGAACTGTGCAGTCGATCCAGGTTTCCAGACATTAGTTTGGGAAGGTGTACAATGAGGGGAAATCTATGTGTGAGGTTCCTAAAAGAGTGAGAGCTGGTTCACTGTAATTTAAAAAGTTTAGTGAGTTGATAAAGTAAACAGTAGGGCAAAGTGATCTTATAAGTTCACGAAAGCTGGATGGTAACTTACTATTTGAATTTCAATAGATTGGTAAAGGATGGTCTGCAGTGAGACTCTGTTGATATTTTAGAACATTTCCTGTAATGTATGCATACTGTTGAAACAGATGTTAGAGATGTTAGATGGCATATGGTTGCCATGACGAGCTAGCTGGGGGAGCGGAGGAGAGATGCAGTGTTTCAATTGTGCAGGAAATTAGTGAGACTGCAGCTTAAGAATTGTGGGCATTTTCATTCTTAATTTAAGTTAAGACTAGTTTTGGATTGGTGCTCAGTAGATTCTGAGTAGAATGATTTTCTGTTTGGCACAAATGATACATCAAGAGTGCCAGATTCAAGAACTTATATGACTGGAGTTTGAAACAATTGAGAGGAATAGCGTGGAAAAACATACATGCTATAAAAGGAGGTTGATTAAATGTAGGAAGGATTTACCGAGTGCTTGGAAGTCCAGAATCAGCATTCGTAAGCAAAGAAATAGTGGGAAATGAGTTCTGGAGACATGCCCTGACAGCAAGTCTAATGAAACCATGAATTCTATGTCTGAGAAATCAACTGTGTTGTAAAAAACACAAGAAGTTCTTCAAGAGGGAATCAGACAGAGTTTTTAGAGGTAAGTAGATTAAAAGGAATGTCGATCAAAGGTTACTGAGTTCGATGATCAACTACGACCGTACTGAACAGATTGGAACAGGCTGTAAGGTTCAAATGGAATTCACCTACAGCTATATTTTGCGTGCAACTATGTTGATTTGAAAAAAATGGTAGTTTTCTTTCAGGTTAATAATCTCAGTCAGGGACGTCGATGGAACCTTCCTCCCTCATGTCGTGTCTACAATTCCAGACTCAAATCAGTCTTCTCGAGCGTCATGTGAGTAATGTGAAGCAGCAATATTTAAAGACCACTCGACGGTATCAACATCTATATTTGAACTCCAGACTAACATGCATGCCTACAACTCCTAAACAAAGAAAAATTACAACAAGAGTGATTGACTTGTATAAATAAGAGGTTTTCAATTTTGGTAGAACAAATAAGAACAGGATCAGTTAATATTTGATAGTCATCACGTCATATGACGATAATGTCTTACAACATGGATACAGACCATTTTGCCCAAACTGATGCATTCTGACTAAAACTTCCTTCGATATGAAATCCATTTCCCTACACTTGGCACATCCATTTTCACCTTTTCCTATTCATTTATTCGCCTAAGAGCATTTTAAACGTTGTATTGTACCCACCTCCAGCACTTCCACTGGCAGCTATGCCATACGCATGTCAAGCAGTATGTAAAGAAAATGCTTACGTCACTTTCCCTTTTATTCTTTCCTCTCTAAATATAAACAGTTGCCCAGTTGTCCTTGATTCCCTAAACCTGAGAGTAAAGATTAAGTGCATTTAACCTATCCATGCCACTCATGGTCTTATAGACTTCGATAAGATCCCCCTTTAGTCTCTATGCTGCCAAGAAAAAGTTCTAGCTTGTGCAAGGACTTAACTCCTATAACTCAGACCGCTGAGTCTTGGCGTCATGCTTGTAATTTACTTCTGTACTTTATTTTTCCAGAGTGAGAACATTATTGCGAGAGCAGGGTGATTACATCTGAACACAATACGCCAAGTGCGGTCTGAGCAACATCTTGCAAAAGGCAAAATGACTTTTCAGATTCTACACTCAATTCATGATCGATGAAGGCCAGAATGCCAAAAACCTATTCACCTTCCTGTCTACCTGTGACTCCATTTTCAGAGAAACGTGCACTGGAGCTCCAAGCTCCCTCTGTTACACTTCACTCGTGACGACCCTAACATTCATTTTGAAAATCCTGCCTTGATTTCGCTTAGTTTATGTTCTGGAACAGACATACGAATTTGTTCAGGTATATAGTTCTTTGAAATTTCTGTCACAGGTAGACAGGATAGTGAAGACGAAATTTGGCACGCTTGCCTTCATTTCTTAAACTATTGACTTGGAAGTGACACATCATGTTGAGGATCCACTGGGCATTGTTTAAGCCACATTTGTGATACAGAGTATGTTCTGGTCGCTCAGATATCTGAGAGACATTATGAATTAGAGAGCGTTGAGGAAAGATGGACCAGGATGCTTCTGGAACTGGAGGGCTTACTTAAAAAGAGAGGTTGGGATCCTTTCTGAATGGAGCATAATGGTTAAGGGATAACCTTTTTTCGAGATTTATTAAAGCATGACAAGTATATGTGTGTTCGGTTGCAAAGGTCTGTCTGCATAGTGTGTGGAATGCAAAACTATATTGTATAATTTTAAGGTGATATGAGAAACGTTTAACAGGAACTGAAGGGTACATTTTCGACACAATGCGTGTTTCCCATGTGGAAATAAGATGTAAAGCAAGGGCTAGGTAGATTTACAACATTTAAATTTGCATGACAATTGAGCTGGAACTTGAATAGGAAATACTTAGAGGGGATAGGGGCTAAAACCAGGTAAGTGGTTCTTGTTTAATTAACGATGCTTGTTTGGCATGGAAAATTTGGAGTCAATGTTTTGATTCTATGCTGGATGTCTCTATGAATCCAGGAAACATTACGGCATTGCATTTAATGACCTTAAATAATTAATTCACTTTACCAAAGTATTTGGTTATTGTTGATTATAAAATCAAGTCAAAGTATCACACAAGGAAGACGGAAACAATACCTGGTTAACATTCAGAAGGTGTGATAGATTTCACACCGAGACTTATTTTGAGCTTCTGCAAGTGACAATTTCGGAGGTGAAGATGCATCTAATGAGTTCCTTATTGTCTGCCAAAGCCTTGATCATTTCACATTGAGCTTCTCGTTCCTCATTTATTAAGGATACCATTGCTACCAGAAAAATGATGTCAACCTAACAGATACATTGAGTTGCAGAATTTCCAGCTTACAAGGATATTAATTACTTCATTTTTTTCCGTATTATGCTACAAACATTACTTTAGCATAATCCAATATGGCAGCACTTGCACATGCCCGTAAATGGGGAATTGGAAGTTTCCCTATTTATCCAACTTTTCCTTGGTACTATTTATAAATTGAAGCGTTTAATCTGAGAAATGCGAAAAAAGCTACCGTTACATTTGAAACCTTCTGGGAATAATATTTTTCCATGTGAATTTAGGAACAAGAAAGTGAGTATACCTGATTGATTGAGCAAACTTGAATTTTATCCGGAAGTGAATAATACAGGGAACAGATGTTCATATTGTTCACAGTCAGATGCAGCGGCAGCTGCTTGAAGAGAGTGTAAGTTTTATTTTTTTAATCTGCAAGGTGTAGCATTCTGTCCGAGTTTCCAAATTGAAATCCAGATGATGTTACAAAGGGAAGAAATACCTACGAAACAATCAGTGTGTCCACAGAAATAGTGGACCAATCCAAAGAAGTGAGCTGGCTGTTTAGAAGTATTCTTACATTAGCTAAGATTGAATGTTTAAAGTTGTACAACCGTGCATGTGAGGATAAGCATGATACTAGGAAACTTCTTATCCACACCACGATACAGCGCAATAGACAACAAAACAATCGCTGGCAGTTGAATGGCATACCGTGGAGCCTAACCAGAATGTTTCTGAAAAGAAAAGCACATGTTTTAACGCGGTAATTTTTTTTCAAGAATAAAAGTTGCCTGTTTGACACTCATAGAAAGGGCAAGTTTCACAGTACGGCCAAGGGCCGGGGGGGGGGGGGGGGTGGGGGGGGGGGTGGGGAGCGGTGGTGGGTAACGATGTCTTGAATATTGCAACATTGATTAAGGCTTTTTTCCTAGCTAATGAAATTTTGCATTTCAAGCATTTTCCCCTTTCTAATCGTTCCTGTTGCTTGTTAACATGATGTGTTTTCACTGACCACGTTATTTGTGGAAAGGTGTTATACTTATATGAAGGCTTCATGAGAATTACTAGACTTGTTTCGACAAGGGGAGCGTTCATATGAACTAAACCATTAACTTAAACTATCATGTTGATGATTGCTTTTGTTAAACAAGAGTGCATTACACGTTACTGAACAGCTGTTTGCTTCGACGTTTTGCGGTGTTATTTGAAGTTTTTTTTAAGGCTTCAGTTAAAGTGAGGAGAATTTTGATCTTTCCACAACAAACAGGTGATCCTCCAGATTTAGTGCATCGGTACTTCTGACTGGCAGTAGATAACTTACCACACAAAAGATTAATTAATAAGGTTGGATCAAATGTGGTAAGGAGTAATGCATTAGCTTGGATAGATGGCTGACTAATGGACAGAAGACAGAAATTCGTAATAAATGTTTTTTTATCTTGATGACAGGATGAATCTAGTGTGGTGTCACCTGGTTAGTTCGTTGGAGCCAAGCTATTTACAATCTACATTTCTGAATTGCATAGGGTGACAGAAGGCTCTAGACGAATTTGCGGTCGAAAATAAATTTGGCAGAATGGTGAATTGCAATGAAGAAATAATAAACTTACAAATCTATATAGATAATTTGGGAGAGTGGGATAAAATGTGTCAAATGGAACTTAACGTGGATAAATATGAACTCATGCATTTTGGTCCAAGTAATGGGAAGTTGATGTATTATCTAAATGGGGCTACATCGGTGTACTCAGTTGCTGAGGGATTTGGATGTCCTCACTCACGAGTCACAGAAAGCAAAGCTGCAGGTAGAGCAGCGAATAAAGAGAGTGTTATGTTGGCTTTTATAGATAAATAAATGAAGCATAAAGTAAAGATGTTTTTTTGCAACTCTGCAAGACATTGGTGAGACTCGCCGTCGAGTATCATGTAGAGCTTTGTTCCCTTTACTTGAGGGAATATGTACCTTCCTGTCATTGGAGATAGTTCAGAGAAGGTTCACCAGTGATGCCAGTGGTGAGAAATTTGTCATATGAAGAGAGGTTGAACAGATTTGTGCCTGTGCGTTCTGGAATATAGAAGAATGAGGGGAGATCAAGTTGAGATATTCAAGATGATAAAGATGTGTATAAAGTAGACGTAGAGTGGATGCAGAGCTGCTAGGTTATCATGCAGACCTTTCGTTATCATGCTGGATGACACTATAAATGAAATCTGCATGAACCGCTGTTATTCTTTCCCGCTGTGTTCTGGGCTGCTGGTGTGATGGCACTTCCGCATCTTCTCTGGAACGGTTTTCTCACTGGGTGTACGTCTATGAGTCTGTTGATGTCCTATTTGGAAGAGAATCAAGCTCCAAGAACTCTCTTGCGTGGCTCTGGTTGGTTTGTTCTACAGTGTTTATTTGTATACTCGAATTTATAGCTCTCTTGGTCTGTGTGTCTAGAGATGAGGAAATGTGAATCATGACATTTAGTAGCTAGTTGGTGTTCTTCCAGTCGCATGACTTGTTTCCTTCCGGTTTTTCCGATGTAGTGCTGACTGCAGTTGTTGCAAGGGACTTCGTGTGCCACGTTGGTTCTACATGTTCTGCATTTGGGTTCATTTTTAGTGTTACATAGGTGGCGTGGTGTGGCTGTTGGTTGCTTTGCTAACATAATTCCAAATGGTCGTAGCAGCCTGGTAGATAATTCTAATATGTTCACCACATAGGTTAAGGTTCACAATGTGTTGGAAGGTGTGGTATCTTCTTGGAGTTGTCTGTTGGACAGGCATCGGTGGACAACCCTACTCGGATATGTATTTTTAGCAAAAATTTTGTTTATGTGTTCTTCCTCTTCTTTGTGCTGTTATTTCTTTGTTGCAGCGTGTAACCACTCTTTTGAATAGTGTCCTGACGCAGCTCCATTTGCAGAATTTGGATGGTTGATATTGCAGTTGCAGATATGGTTCATGTAGTTGTTAAACTTTATAGTTTCACAGTAAATCCCCCGTTGTTCATCCGTTCTGCCATAAAGTCTAGGATTGGGAGTTGATTATTTTTCTCTTCATCCCTCGTAACCTTGATGTTGGAGATTATGCTTTTAATGTGGTTAGGGCTCGGGTTCGGGTTGATCAATGAACAATAAACTAGGACAGCGTGAGTACTGCAAATGCAGGAGATCAGAATCGAGAGCATGGTGCTGGAAAAAAAAACAGTACGTCAGTCAGTACCCGAGGAGAAGGAGATTTGACGTTTCCGACAAGAGCCCTTCATCAGGAATGAGGATTGTCAACCGAGTGGTGGAAAGATAAATGGGAGGGGGTGTGGCTAGGGGCAAGGTAGCTTAGAGTGTGAATTTAGATAGAAGTAGGAATTAATGTCATAGGTCAGAAGGGAGCGTGGAGCAGATCTATTCGAAGGAAGATAGACATGTTCGCCAGGTCATACGGGTGGTGCTGCCTTGGAAGTTTGAATTTGCGATAAGTTAACGGGAGATGAACTGAGGACACTGTTAAAGACAACATTGTTACCGTGTGGTTGGAGGGTTCCAAGGGTGAAGATGAGGTATCTTTCCTCCAGGCACCTTGTGGTGAGTGTGTTGTGATGGTGCATCCCAAGACCTGCATGTCTTTGGAGGAGTGGGAGAGGGAAATAAAGTGCGCCCAATGCAATCTCCCTTGGGGAGACACTGGGGAGACAGGATGCCGACTTGCAGAGTGGTTCAGTAATATCTCCGAGACAGCCACACCACACAACCGCACTGCCCCGCTGCCTAACTCCGTCTCCTACTCGACCAAGGATATTCAGGCACTGCACATGCGCCATCGCCACACCCTATCCAACCGACGTTTGGAGGAAGACTGCCTCATCTTCTGCCTTGGGACCCTCAACCATATGGCATAAATGTGGTCTTCAGCAGTTTCTGAATTTCTCCTCCACCAAACTTATCCCACTTCCAGCCTTCCAACTCGGCACCACCCTCGTGAACTGCCCTACATGTCCATCTTCCTTCCCAATAATCCGCTGCACCCTTCTTTCCATACTGCGACCTTTACCACGACCTCTATATACCGATCGCACGCCCAGATACCTAACGCCAGACCAACAGCCCTCGCATTTATCTCTCCACCCCTCGGATCACAAGCCTCATTCGTGATGAAGGGTTCTTTCGGGAAAAGCCGATTCCCCTCTCCCTCGGACGGTGCCTGACATGTTGTTCTTTTCCAGCACGGAATTCGACAATGAAAACAGACGATAACTCTGGAAAAAGCCACACTATCGTCAAAATTATAACCAGAACCAGAAAGAGAATTACACTCTAAAAAAAACACTGGTTAAGCTGACACACATCAACAACAAAGACAACATAGACATATAGACAAGAAATCTGTTGCACAGAAAACTTAATCAAGCTCAGAAAGCTGTCCTGGTATGCTTTGTGCAATCATTCTCCATCCGGTGGCAGCCGTCGGTACTGACCTGGCGAGGCGATGATTTCTCAAAATAGTCCGTCTGTTCATTATAAAGTCATGACCCTATATTCATGGTTAGCTTAATAGTGTTTTTCTTATCCATGAATCCTTTTAAAATTTTCCTTTCTGATGCACTCAGGGTTATCCATCTGTTTCTCTGGGCTAGTAGGGTGCCTGGGGATTTTCAGATTGCCTATGGTGTCTGTGGGCTGTTTGGTGTTCCATGTTACTTCAGTGGCAGCCAGGATGACATTTCGGTGTATGACCTGTCTGTCCGATGTAGAGGAAATCACACTGAACACAACGGGTACAGCAGATAAAGTGTGTGGAAGTACAGGCAAATATTTGAAAGGTGTGAAAACATTCTTTGGAACCTTGGATAGAGGTGGGACGTGTGGGAGTACGTTTTGCACTTCCTGCGGTGGCCGGGAAAATTGCCACTTTGTGTGGTTGGACTATTTGTGGGCGTGGATATGACGAGGGACTCACGGAAGAAATGGTCTCCCCAGCACACAGATTGAGGTGAGGAGGGAAATATGTGCCTAGGGGTGGAGTCTGTTCGCAGGTAACAGATGGCGTAGCATGATATAATCTTTGTGGAATTTGGTGGGTTAGAAGGTGAGAATTGGTGTATTCTGTTCCTGTTAGTGATTAAAGGAGTGGATTTCAAGGGTGGTGGAGTGGGATGTGGAGAATATGCGCTGGAGGCATCTCGACCAAATGGAAGGGGAAATTGCAGTCTCTGAAAAATGAGGCTATCTGGGATGTTCAATGGCAGAAGCAGCGGAGGCGATGGAATTGGGAATAAAGGACGGTGTTTATACAGGATATAAGGTGGGATGAGGTCTCATCCAGGTAGCTGTGGGAGTGAGTGCGTTTGTCGTAAATGTCTGTGTTAAATTGGTCGCCAGAGATGGAGATGGAGAGGTCCAGAAAGAGGAGGGAAAGGTCCGAGATGGTCCAAATGAATCAGATGACTTTGCAGAAAGTGTTTATGAAGGTGAGAAACTGTTCAACCTCGTCGTGAGAGCACGAGGCAGCATCGATACAAATATCGACGTAGCAGTGGGGACTGGTGCTGATGCACCGGTGGGAAATGGACTGTTCCACGTACCCGACAAAGAGGCAGTCATAGCTAGGATCCATACGGATGTCCATGGTTTGCCGATTATTTGGAGGTAGTGGGAGGATTGAGAGGAGAAGTTGTTGAAGTTGAGTGAAAATTCAGCCAGGCCAATGAGAGCGTCAGTGAAGGGTTATTGGTTGATCGTATGAGAAGAAGAAGCAGACGGATTTGAGATCTTCATTGTGGTGTATTAACGTGTTGAGGGAATGGATGCCCATGTTCAAGATAAGACATTGGGGGCTGAGGAAAGGAAAGTATTGAGGAGGGGAAGGGCATTGGTGGTGTCTCGAATGTAGATTCATGAACTATGTGGGCAGGACAGTTTCATGGTAGGCAGAGCTGAATTTGGCGAGGTAGGTACAGGCTGAGACAGTTTGTTGACCAGGTCAGTCAGGTTTGTGAATTTTTGGGAGGATGGAGAAGCGGGTGGTGCGGGATCCTGGGAAAAATGTATGGAGACTCTGGGTGGGAGAAATTCCCACATGATGAATTTGTGAATGGTCTGGGAGACGATGGTTTGCGGATGGTAGGTGAAGTGGTCTTTGAGGGCAATAGGAGATGGTATCTGCAAGGATATCTCCTGGCTTCAGTGGTGAACAAGGTCAGTAAAGCAAACTACAACCGTGCACATCTCGTTTGCTGGTTTGGTTGTAATCAGAGTGTTAAAGGAGAGGGAGTGGAGGGCTGAGCGTTGTGAGGGTGACAGGTTGGAGTGGTTGAGAGTTACGGACAGGTTGAGGCAGTCAATTTGCGGCGGCAGTTTTAAATAAAAAAAATAAACGCTTTGACTTTACCTTTGACTCCACCAGGACATGCAGGTCCTTGGCCTCCTCGATCGTTTAACTCTTTCCAACCGACGGCTGGAGGAAGAATGCCTCATCTTCGCCTTGCAAACCTGCCATCACGCAAGATTAATCTGGATTTCAACATTTTCCTCACTTCCACTCCCAACCTTACCCCAGTCCCAAGCCTGTGGCTCAGCAGCGCCCCTTTACCTTTACATCTTCCTTCCTTCTCACACATTCGCTGCACTCTCCCTTCCAACCTATTTCTTTCACATGCACCTTCGTCTAAATGTCACATTCCCAGTTACCTTCCTCCAAGCCTCACACCCTCCCCTTTATCAGTCAGCACCCCGTGGCGCACTTTCCTCATTCATGATGAAGGGATTAGGACCGAAAGGTCGATTCTTCTGCTTTGAGGATGCTGCTGGGCTTAGCCAGCATCACACTGTCCACACTGGTGATCCGGAATCCGGTGAAGGCCGATAAATAATTGTACCTGAGTCAATAATGTGGATGTTATACCAAGCAGACTAAGTGCTCATCTTTTCTACACGTGTAAATTCGAGAAGGAATCACCTCGCAATTGATTTGCATTTCCCTTAACTTTGAGCAACTTTGAATCATTGATTTCTTCACTTCACTTCAAATTATCTTCTAATGTTTCGGATATTTGTTCATTCAACTCCCTTATTTCAAGTGTGATAATTCTGCTCCGTTATTCTTGGATAACAAAACACTTCTCAATTTGCTCGATGCATTTCACCTCTCACTAGAATTTGATTTATCATTATTCCTTCGGCCGTGACGTGGCTGATGTTTATATTCAGAGAAAGAGTTCATTCGGTTCCGCATGTCTACATATTCTGGATGAAGACATATGCTTCAGAAAGTTATGGAAGCAGGACACGCAGGCATATGTGAACTTTGGAGAAATCATATTCACATTAATATTCACATGACATATGTGCATCATGCTTGAGAATAATTTGTATGCATGAGATTCTCAGGAATCAAAGAACAATATATTTACCACGTTGTATCGTGAAGACAGAAGATTCTCCTGAATACAGATAGTTGCAACAGTTGCAAGAAGTATCAAGTAATCGTCAGACCAGCACCTTACATTAAATGCTGGTGACAAAGCAAAAATTGTTCGCAGAGTAAACTGAACTGATCTGAAAACAATGTGATAACAAAAGAACGGAATTTATAAATTTCTCGAAAACAGAAGTCCAGGTTGAGCTACAAATCACTTTTGTTCTGGTTTAATTCTGCCAAGAAATGCTGTATTATCTAAAACTAGTCACAGACAATGGAAGAACGGAAAGTATAATTTAAATAATTATATCTGTATTTGCAGGAAATTATCCTTCATTATTCGTTACAATGTAAGGAATATAAAACCCTGCACTTTTATTTGTCATAGAAAGCAAAAAATTATGCTTCCTTTTTTTAAGTACCTGGGAACTAATGACTCACACAGCAATGGACTTTATATCCAAAAACATATGCTACGTGAGAATTCAGAATCAATCCACTAGAAATTCGAGATATAGCTGAGGGAACATTTGGAAGCTTATGATGATCTGCTAAATCATAAAACGTCCCTTTAAAGCATGTGCCTGTTATGTGAAGAGATCTCTAGAATTTGATTGGTGGGTAAGCAGTTAATATTGGTTTCATTGTTGTTATTAAGCATGTGTCAATCTATTGGAAACTTGTCCTTAATGTCACTGCAGTAGTGTCATTACCACATGCATTGCAGAGCATAAATGGAGCAACTAATCATCACTTCTTGGCTTCACATATGGAATTCAATTAATGTTGCTTTTGTCATTTTGACAAATTCTGAGAACGTTTTACTTTAAAAAGAAACTGTGAATCATTTATTTCATTTACGTTCTAATTGAAAGCATTTATGGGAGCATTTAAAATAGTTTAGTATCTAGCTGAGACATCAGGATGGCAGATCAATGTTCTGATCAATGAGATAAGTTTAAAGTACTTATAATATTCATTCATTCATGTCAGTTGTCTTTTCAACTTATTCACTTGTATAATTGCAGGTCTTTTGCATTCAATCTTGGAAGTTATAACTTTGATAGTAACTGATTTTCTGTTAATCATTTCTGGATCCAAATTGTGGAATTTCCGAAAGAAAGAAAATGTAGAGATGTGCCTATACCAAATGGAGTGCAACGATTCCAGAACATGACTCAGGATAAGCGTTTTAAGCGAAACTGGAAAGAGACATAATGTGATTAACTCACGACTATTGACTAATATTGTTGTAGCGCGAAGAAGCGTGACATAAGGGAGGATTTCTTAAAAAAAACGTTCAAGCAATAGAAATAAAGTTGATCAACTGGTAAAATCCGGACGAAAATTAATATTTGAAATGGCCATGTCTGAGAAGTGACTATCACAACTTTTCAGATGGCAATCCACTAGACTAGCTTGCCATGTCTCTTTGTGTGATAGATTTAGTAAATATCATAGCCAACGATACCACATAAAGTAGCATAACTGAACCTCCGAAGTTAAGATAAATGCCAACTAACGCACAGAGACAAAATAACCATGATGCATGTACACCTCTGAGTTGTCATCGAAAGGATGTGAATGTGTATTTACTTTAATTTGCATCTGTTAAAAGTGTAATTCTGCAAAACCCGTCTATATGTGCTGACATTAATGTCCTGATGGGCAGATTTGAAGTAATATCGTTAACATCATAGACTTAAGTGACTTGTATCATGCCTGCTGGTCATGAATTCTGACATTGATTTGTTCAAAGAAATAAATACATGTTGCTCCACTACTCCTTTACAAATATTCCTAAACATCTGAAGAAATGTCTGTGGTAGAATCCTGCACACTTAACCTGATATTATTGGATATTCCAAGTTTCAGGACAATGATTTCCGAACAAGCAGTCGAAGTATTTCTTTAAATATTTGAGTTATATTTTGTACTATTTCAGGATAATATCCATGTTTTCTCAGTTACATCTTCCAATAAGTACTGGAGTATGCTGAAGACGTTGGTTTTCTGATGAGTTCAAGATTTGCTTCAATTTGCAAACTTAAGGTACTCACTCCAATAATTCTGGACATTCATTGCATTAATCGTTATTTCTGGTATTTCATTGTAGATTTATTCTTAAAACTTGGTCCTTAAAAGGATTTTGACTGCATCAAAACCACACTGCGCTCAGTAATGATGCATCTGGGAAAAAATGACTTTTCACCAAAACATGAATTACATGTGGGACATAATTAACAGATAAAAGAAAATGTCTTCAATAAAAACGCAAGAAATGCAAAGTTGGAGTTCGGTGAGAGTTATTCTTTGCAGCCGTCGACAGAAAGTTGTACATTAGTATCTGCGTTTTCTTAACTGTACGTATCTATTTCTGCGTTTACATCTATGAACAAGGAAAAAAAAACAGCCTAAAATCTTTAGTAAACACATACTTGACTAAAAGATAAACACTTGTCAACTTGATCCATTTGGGGATTTATGTTTCGTTTACTCTTTCTTTCATGGAATCAAATGCATAGGCGTTATTATCACTATGTCTCCATATGCCCTTATTCTTCTATGTGTTTCTGGTCCGTGAGAATGAGGAATTCCTTGATCAGTTTTGTTTTGCCTTAAGAATGTACATAGCCGAGAGAAAGGTGTCCAAGTGACATCAATTTAAAATAATATATTGGTCTGCCGTCCTTTTTTTAACTTACACTTATTATGTATCCATGTCTTATGTTTGCCAGTAAAACACGATGGAAATAAGTTTGGTTTGCAAATTGTGCATGCGATTCAAGATACTTATACTCAGTGAAATACATTCCGAATGATTCTTGATGATTACAAACGATCCAGTCCATAACAGTGATTGAGAAAACGCACAAGTATGTTAATTCATGTAGGATATGGTTCTCGTCTCTGACAACATTTAGATTTGCAAGTCAAATATATTTACTTTCTCTCCAACTTACTTTCAAAATTAGAAATAATCCTGGAGCCAGCATTCCTGCCACGGTTGGATTTGGCCTGTATATTTTCTATATTTCCTGTATTGTGACTTACTGGTGCAGAGCAATATTAAACTTCCACTGCCCGACTGATGTTGTCATATTTTCGACCAACAACTTTGAAGCTTTCCTGTCAATTTTGGTTAATGTGTGTATCAACGACAAATGGCCTACCAGAACTATTGTAGTTGCTTTCACTTGTACTTGGAAGACGCAAGAGATTTCTACAAGACTGAAAAACGTGGAACGTGACATCAGCTAAAGCATATGCATTATCCTATCCACAAATCCTACTTCAATCAATAGAATTTGTTTCTCTGTCGCTGTGATTCTCTGTCTGTCTTCCTCCGTCTTGAACACAATGGCATTTTACTTGCTCAATCACCTACATGGCACTATCACCATTCATATCTCTGCAAATATGTATTTGAAGACACATGATTCTTTTTATATTCATTGCACATAGCAATGTGGAATGGGTAAAATATTGTGTTGTATTCAGTGTTTTCCAATCGATTATCACAATATCGTTTTTTATTCAACAAATGTATTCATGTCTTTGTCTGTCAAAGGATGTTATTATGGTCTCAAATCATGTAATGTAGACCCCCCCCCCTGCCCCAACAGAATCAGAAATGTACTTCTTGCGAGATTCAATGGATGTTGCCAACGATTTTTGCCTAATCTTCAATATAATCACAAAACTCCATCCATTTTCCTCACTGGCGACCATTCACAGGAACAGTTCTAAAATCATAGCATGAAAAATTAGAAAAAAACAAGATTAAACTTGCAGTGGACATGATGTTACTTTGTTCTTTCAAAAGAACTGCAGGGATAAAGAACGGAATACCAAATGCAAATAAAAGGAAAACCAATCCTAGTTTTATATTTCAGTGAATACATGTTAAGTGCAGTCGAGTTAAGCTGTCTTCTTTACCAGCCTTAGTCCATGGTGTTTTAATACCGTTTGCTAGGACTCTTAACAGCAAAAGTGACAGAATTGCAATTTGGATCGAAATCTCGTTTCGTTGCACGCGGCCATGCTCTCAATTAATTGGTAATTAAATGTGAAAACAAATCTCTGGATGAGGAAACAAAGTATGGATCTGTTCAATATTGTTTAAATGCCTTGCTGAAAATACAGTTTTCAACTTGTGACTGAGAGATGTACCTTTCCATTCTATTTCGAAGTTGAAGAGAGTGGCTTTCTGCAGTGTAATTTGCTTCGAATCTGCCACTGAAACCTGGTGTACACCGGCAATCACAATCTGATGTCATGAAATAAAAATGAATAACTCGTCATTATTTTTTCACCCTCAGGAATAGTTGCAAAAGACAAAGATATATCTGCATATGACTAACTTCAATTTTATTTTTCCCCTAACTACATTACTGATTTTGTTGAAATGCTACCGATATCAGTTTGCAAGCTCTTGCATAATGTTCACAACATCGAATTATTCCAAAAGTAGGAATTAATCCAAACAGTTGGCTAATGAAGTGCATCCACCAGCACAACTGATAATTGGCGATTTGATATGGTATTATTTATTATTGTCACATGTACTTAGTTACAGTTAAGAGTTTTCTTTTCTGTACATTTCATGCAGATCATACCAACGAATATCATTGACGATGGAACAGCGCGTGGAAGATTTGCAAAACACATGATACACTTTTAAATTTGAGTGGCCCTTTCAGAAGTCGAACACCACCAGGAATAATCTGTTCTTGACTTTGTTAGCATGTGTGTATAAGCGTTTGTTCCTTCCACCAGCCAGAAAAAAATTTGGAGGAGATTATAACTGTACTTGGAAGAATCGTTTAATAATGTTGGCTGTGTTTCCGTTAAAAGCGCAGATGGAGTCAGTTAATGGAAGGATGTTTTGTCTATTGGACTGGTTTGTGCTCACAATTCTCTGTATCCTTTTGTATGGTCTTGGCGAGCTGTACCAAGCCATCAATGATTCAGATAGAATAATTTGTATGCTGACTCTATAAGTATTGGTGAGTGTACTTATCAACATGTCGAATTTCCTGAGGTTCCTGCATAGGAAGAATCATTTTTGGGCGTTCTTCACCTTTACATTCACGTGGGTCGTGCAGCACGGGCTGTTGGTGATTTTCACTCCAGAAACTTGGTCTCGATCGAATTCACGTGCAGCCCAATGGATTCCGAATTTTTCAAAATTCTGTCGAGTAGTAACCAGTGATCTGGAATTCTTAAACAGTCGCTCATACTCCAAGTCATCACAGAAATATTCATCCAATCTATCCACTTGTTCAAATGCACACTTGCAACAGACTAGTAACTAGCAATCCGGCTTTGTAACATAGTTCCTGAAATGCAAGACTCCATTTTCCTTCATCCATACATATATCATCCATCTTTGCATAATACATTTTCTCTTAGTTTTTTTATTCTTTCCCTTTCAGTTCGTCGTACCATCATTCAGTGACACCTTGCGGACACATCATCCAAATGTGACATCTGCTGCAGCAAATAAATATTGTTTGCAATTCCCATCTCTTCTAGGTTTCTATTGTCCAGCTTTTTGCTTTCTCTTTCGGAAGCTCAATTCCCCATCCCTCATCCCTTACCTATCTGAGCTTTCGTTGCACACTGGTCATTTTCCAACACAGCGTATCAATGCTTGTGTGTGTCCAGCTCATGAAAACGGTCCAGAGATATATAGGAATGATCTATTCAGCATAAAATGAATATGTCCACACAGACATCAGAACTGAATATCCAACCATATGTGAAGTTTTCTAAGGACTAACAACAAATTAAAAGTAGTTGAAGTAAATTTCATAATTTAGAATGACATCAGTACATTAGGACGAGGTAATGTCTGATCAGAAGCACAACGTGTGGAATCTGCTGAATGAAGGTAAGAAGCAGCACTTTGCTGCAGGTGTTGGGTACGATGATATATAAATAGCAACATCAT
>NC_057756.1:2413825-2431825 GCF_004010195.1 Chiloscyllium plagiosum | reverse complement strand
CCTTATATAAGATCAGGTTGGAATGCCAACTCAAGACTGGTGAAGTAACAGTGGAAGTGACAGTCCCAGTGTCAGATTCCAGGAATTCAGGCTGTTCTTGGGACTGATTTGGCAGGATCCAAGTTGCAGGTAAAACACCTTTGTGGAAAATCCCAAGGGAGACCAGGAAACTGACAAGCTAAAGGAAAGAAAAATCTTTGTAATTTCGCGGATTACGAAGTAACCAGATCCCACTATCATAAATCACAGCACGAAGAGAAAAGTAAACAGAGAGATGAAGGAATTGAGTTTCATTTAGTGAACACCCAGTTTGACGTAATGGTGCACGAAAACCATGAACAGATAGCGTGAAAGCACGTGTTTGGCCCTGAAAGCCTAAGGGAATTTCAACAGCAATACAAGATGGTAAAATATTTATATGTGAATGCATTCTCCAAAAACGAGGTACAGAATATTCCAGAGTTTTTTTAAATCTGAAATACAGAATCCTCAGCCAGAACTTGAGATCACGGCATGTTATTGTAGAGGGTAAATGGGCTGAAGTGCGCCAGATTGTGTTGCTGCTAGCATACAGACAGGAGGTTATGGTTAGCACATGAACTATCTGCAGGAGGTAATCTAGCGGTAGGAAAGATACAAGCTAAGTTACAAAATCATTTTTATTGATCTGGAATGCACAAAGATGTGGTTAACTTTTGCTGTTCCTCTATTAGCCAAATGGTAGGTGAGCCACAGATGGCAATAAAACCAGCATATGTGTTACATATTCCAGCATTTGAAGAACCATTCACGGGGTTTTTATATGATTGTGTAGGTCCCCTCCCGAGAACTAAAAGTGGGAAGCAGTACTTGTTAACGAAACATGATTTGTCTACTAGGTTTCCGCAGGTAATTCCATTATGATGTATCAAGGTAAAGAAGTTGTTGGAGGAGTTAATAACTTTCTTCACATGGTATGGGCAACGCAGAGAGAATAAGTCAGAAAAAGGATCGATTTTTAATGTGAACATGATTAACGAGTTATGGATTGCTTATGCATATAGCACTTTAAATCCAGTGTGTGTGATCCTGAATCCCAGGAAATTTTAGAAAGTTGGCTTCCGAACTTGAAGACATGTTCAGTGTATACTGTCAGGATTAGCCAAATGATTGGGATACAGGTATTCAATTCGTATTGTTGGCCATTAGAGATGCCCCAAACGAATCTACTCAGTTCATTTCCTTTGAGTTAGTATTGGGCACGAAGTGAGAGGTCCGTCAAAAAATATTTAAAGAAAAATTGACAGGACCAAATTCGGAAAACTCACATTTATATTATGTATTGGATCTCATGCAGAGACTAAATAGAGTTATTTAAACAACGTCTAAAGAGAGCATAGTATACAATGAATCAGGTGGCAGATAAAAGCCCTGAGACTCGTACGTTTTCCTGAGTGGATGACCTGTTAATATTTTTACCCGTGATTGGTGTCACTATCAAACTGAAAAAAAGTTAAATCTGAACCTTCTAGTAAAGATGCCAGATATAAACAAGCAAATTATCAGGGTTAACGTGGGTACATGTTGACACCGTGTTACGTTAGAGAGAAATAACTGAAGATACAGGTTTAAGTTACTCCCTTCAAAGTGAGGAATCAAATCCAGATGCTATGGATTTTGATATGCCTCAAAAATGATTAAACATGAAGAAGTGCGATAGATCAATAATTTGACTCAGGAGCATAGAACGGAGATTAAAGATTTGTTACTGCAGTGAAAGGACATATGTAAGAGTCAGATAGGGGGAATAATGCTATTGTACATCAGGTAGACGCAGTGAATACTGCTCTGACAAAACCACACCAATATCGCCTTAATCATTTCAAAGCCAGACAGGTCCAAATGGATGTCGAGTCCGTGTTCGACGAGGGCATCATCAAAGAAAGCCGGAACGAGTGGAGTTCGCTGATTATCTTCATTCCCAAACTGGATGGACTCAATGGACTTATTAGAAGGTGAACGCTGTTACAAAATTAGACTCATATTCATGTACAAGATTGGAGGACTGCATTGAGAAAGTCGTTAAAGGCATTTACATCACCAAGTTGGACTTAATGCGCAGTAACTGGCAGATGCCTTTTCAGAGATGGTGAAAGAAATTCCTGCATTTCTAACCTCAAATGAGCTATAAAAGTGTAACGCATGGCCCTTTCGAAGGAAGAATGCACTGACTATATTTCAAAGACGCATGAATAGAGTTGTGGTTGGATTGACAAATTCTGCAGTCCGATATAGTGCTCTTTAGTAATTCCTGCAAAAATCACAAGTAACCGTTGTCAGAACTCTTTAAATGGCTACGGGAAGAAGAAAAAACGTTGATAAACTTAGAGTCATAGAGTCATAGAAATGTACAGCATGGAAACAGACCCTTCAGTCCATGCCGATCAGATATGCCAACCCAATCTAGTCCCACCTGCCAGCACCCGGCCCATATCCCTCCAAACCCTTTCTATCCATATACCCATCCAAATGCCTCTTTAATGTTGCAATTGTACCAGCCTCCACCACATCCTCTGGCAGCTCATCCCATACACGTACCACCCTCTGCGTGAAAATGTTGCTGCTTACGTCTCTTTTATATCTTCCCCCTCTCACACTAAACTTATGTCCTTTAGTTCTGGACTACCCGACCCCAGGGAAAAGACTTTGTCTATTTATCCTATCCATGCCCCTCATAATTTTGTAAACCTCTATAAGGTAACCCCTCAGCATCTGACGCTCCAAGGAAAACAGCCCCAGCCTGTTCAGCTTCTCCCTATAGCTCAGATGCTGCAACCCTGGCAACATCCTTGTACATCTTTTCTGTACCCTTTCAAGTTTCTTAAATAAAACTGAATTTGCAAAAGCAGAGGCGAAGTTCTTGGGACATAACATTGTTCATGGAAGTTCGACCCATGGAACGCAAAGACAAATGCTATCAAGGAACTTCCACCTCGAAGAAAGATGTGCTTCGATTCTTAGGACTCAGCGGATTCTGGCGGTAGTTTCCTCCAAACATCAGCAGTGGAGTGGCACCCTTAAAAGAAACACTGAGGAAGCACATACATGTTCGATGGACCGAACAATGCCAGGAGGTATTCCAACGTTTTAAAGCAGTAATAAGCATCAATCCCGTTTTAGCTACATCAAACTTTTCAAAACGTTTTAAAGTGACCATCGACGCTAGTGACTTAGTAGTTGGAGCTGTGCCGCTACAGGAAGAAGGGAATGGAATTGAACTGCCAGGTGTCTGCACTTGGAAGCAGATCATCATTCATCAGGGAAAATACTCCACTATCGAAAAAGATCTATTGAGCTTTCTACTGGCCTTACAACAGTTTGATATGTATGTCACAAACAATGTGTCCGAGACGTTTTTTACACGGATCACAAACCTATTACATCCTCAGAGAGCTTTAAAGACAAGAATATGAGACTATTTCATTGGAGTCTTATGTTACAGACTATTAATGAGAAAAAACGTATATGTTGTGGGTCGTAAGAATGTAATCACAGGTGCATTGTTGCTTAGATGAGAGTTGTATATTTGTATTTATATATATATATAGGTAAATGTGACAACGTTAAGGTGAACTTAATCTAAAGTCATCTGTATGGTAAGAGCAATGTGTTTAAGTAAAACAAAAATTGAAGCCATCGTTTCATTATGTTGGTTCATTTTTCTTCGGGAGAGTTGTTATGGAGGTGTAGACGTGTCCTGCACTTTTACAAAAGTTAAAAGCTGGCAGAACTGCATGACAGCACCAGGGGTACTGACCAAGATACAGTATAACTCTTTGGTCAAACAGCAAGAGTTGCTGGTTGCCTGGAGACAAAAATAAATCGAATTAGTCCAATAAGTTTAAATTATACCCCCAAAAATCCGAATCTCCAATCAAGTTTGAATTTAGTATGTTGACAACATTAAAAACCAATGACACAATCCGATGTTTTGAGATATAAAGCCAATGCAAAATTGAACAGTTGGAGGACAAATTCCAAAGGGCCAAAACACGCAGGCTGCTCGTCATAACTTCCTGAAAGGTACCCATCTGGAGAAGGCATTTGCTCAGGAATAAATGATCGACACCGACCTGGATAGCACAGCAAGATAACAAGAGAAGATTCAACAACTGGTTGCTTCTGAAATGTCAATTTTTGTATAGAACTTAAACGGGGTGATTTATCAACCCAGTAATGTAGAGGGTAAAGTAAAAGATAGATCTAGGTAAATGAGTTGCAAATAGGGGTTATTTAGTTACCCTCTGTTCCACTTTAATAATAAGTGTTTTTTACATTAATGAGTGACTATTGGGATAGATCTCTGCGTCTCGAATTTTAACAGTTCACAGCAGTGGTAAGATAATTTCTATGTTGCAGGTTTAAATTAGCAGGAAGGGGTTTGCACCGTGCCATAGCAATTTTACACCATCTCGTAACAATCTCGCATACGGTAAAATTATAATCCATGTCTTATATGGGTAAAACTCATGATCCCTGACAGTTGGAGGATGAGAGTCTGGATTTAGTTCTCAAAGGTTTCCTGGAAATAAGTCATAAGTCACTTGTAGGGCTACTCACGACTAGGTCTTACGAATTGTCAAAAAATACCCTTCATTGACACTCTTTGTTTTGCAATATTAAGTAATTAATGATTATAACATGAGCGAAGATTGCACTATGACTTAAAATCAGCTGAATAATTATGGAAAATATACTCATTACATTTGTTTGTGAATTATTAAGGACAAAGACAAGACGTATCTGACTATGTCTACTAAAATACATTAAAATCTATGCCAATCTGTGTACAACGGATGTACATTAAAGAACGGTTGCATGTAATGTTGGAAAGCTTTCACTTTAAAAATTATGTCACGATTCAAGAGGAGAGTGTGCGACAAATATCTGTCCTCCGTGCATCTCTATTTGAAAAATATTCCAGGTTAAATACGACATGACTCTATCGTGGAAGACAACAAATAGCTTGGACATAATCAGCATCAATTTGCGCTTGAGAGATTATGTTTGACACACATGCTTTTGATTTTTCATTTGAATATATTAGGAACACCTGCTAATGGAGATTCGCTGAATCTGGCATACATAGCTCTTCAGATAATATTTCTAATGTGTCCGAGTTTTGGCTACTTTGAAAAGAAATTCACACTAAAATTCATCTGAACGGTGTTCAGGTATGACTGATCATTGTTTACTAACAGATGGTAAACAGAGAAATAGGGTTAATGGGTCATTATGGATATGAAGCCTTCGCAATTGAGTTTCCACAAAAGAATATTATTTGTTGCCATTTGTTGAAAATTGCTATGATAATTTTGGATTTTGGGTAAAAACGTGATATCCCCATATTTCCTGGTAATACGCGTTCAGTGGAAGTTATTTTTTTGTTTAATGGAGACTTTGAGTTTCCCAAAGATTTGAACAGACTCAATGAGTGCACAACTGAATCGGAAATTGGTCATAATGTCGAAACATTTGCATGTAATCTTCCATGAAATGAAAGACAAAAGGATGCACTGACATAATCCAACTGGATTTCTGAAATCATGAGAGATTGTCCATTAAGGATGTAAAGGGAGATCTAAGCATACTAATTGAAGATTCGCTAAAGGTTAACATGATCCTGCAGAAATATATCAGCCAGGTTACTCGAATGTACAAAATTATAATTTATGGATTTGCATAGTGGAGTGGTGGATTGTTGTCCCGATGCCATCAGAACGTCACTACACTTCATAGCAGGCACCATGGGAAATTTTGGCCTCCTTATTTCAAGGAAAATATGTCCTCGTGGTTTGCAATTAATGTTCAACAGATCTTTTAACGACAGCAGTGAGCAACTTGGAATAGGACAATGGATAAACTGGATCTGAATTTCTGGAATCTCGAGTATTGAGAAATATTCTGATTAAACTTATAACTTTGTAAATGGATAGATAGCATCCATATTCTAAAGTCTGGGAAACATAAAATGAGAGGATATAAATGCAATAATTGTGATTAATTATTGTTTCACAGATAAACTTCTATTTACTCAACGGAGTGTGCATGTTGAAATTCTCTCGTGATGGAAAATTAAATTTGCCTTGTTCTAAAGTAGAGAGGAATATATTGATTTTCAGCGATGCAAAACATTACAAGAATTGCGTGGGCAAGAAGCATTCATAGATTCAATCAACCGTAGTTCGTCAAATTCTCAGTCAGGCTTGTCACTCCGTTAAATACTTCTGTTCCTTTATTTTTTCTGAATATTCACATCGGGTTAGTGGTGTCAATTGCGGTCTGAAAATGGTCACAATTTCTCTATTCTTTCCAGTGTGATTTTTTAAAGAATTACAATACATGATGAAGAGTTATTTTAATCCATACCATCGAAATTTATCAAGACGATTAAACAGATAAGCTTCAAATGATAATATTTGGATATAATGTGAATCCAATAATATATGTCTTATTATGTCACTCTCTGTATGCAAGACAGTTGCAGTTATATTTCTGCATCGAATTAATTGTCAATAAACATAATCCCAACTCTCTCTGATGATCAAATTGTTCGCCTAGGATTTATTATCATTGCAGTTGTCTTAACGTGGTCGGCATTTGCGTTACCTACTATGTTGTGTCAATCAATGAACATTGAAAAAAATATATCTTATACTGGCGTTGCTTTGCACCTTAATTTGTCAACAGAAAGAATGTGTTAAAAAACTATACCTTCTTTACACTTCTTAAAATCTGTATTGCATGGAAGAAAAAAAATGTTTAAAAGTCATTTCCTAATTATTGCTCTAAAGTTATACGAAAATCATCATTCTACTTTGATTAGGTTGAAAATAACTGTGGCATTTATGTTGTATGTGCAAATGTCATTTCCTGCCTTTCGAAGCAAAACTGAAGAGATTGTATGACCGCAGCGCTGTTTCATATTCAAAAGAAACTCTCGAACTCAATGTTCAAGTATTAATGTCAGCGAGGGACAAGCTTGGAACTCTTTGTACGTTACTAAAACCCGTCAGGTGTTTGTACTTTAGTTGTTCGAAATACCCCCCTCTCTAAATGAATTAGCTCAGTGAAATTCAGAGAAATAAAGATATGTTAAATATGTCATATCAGATACAGGCATATAATTTTAATCTTTATCCTCTGTACCAATAATCGTCAATGGAGCATTTTCCTTAACTATGGTGTGACGTCAAAGTTTCATAAATGTATTTTTTGGAGGAAGAAGAACGTGTTTTGCTTATGCTGCCCACAAGCTGTAGCAACGGCATCAGCTCACATCTGAAACTGTGATTGCACTTGTTACATTTGGAGAAAGCAACCAACAGCTAATGATGCAAGCATGCCATTAACGTGTTACGTTCATAACATTAATAATGAGATTACCAAATACTTTGCCATTTGTTTACAGCAGAGATTTCAGAGACATCACTGGCCGATATTTGGAAATATCTCACACCTGCTGAGGATCATAAACCATATGCATTCAGAAATATGAGCAGGATCTATCGATGTCCTCAAGCCTCATGCAATGTTTCATTCTACTTCTGTTCACACAATGAATTTGCCTGCACGTTTGTTCTTGACATTTTGATCAATGCTCCATTGGAATTACTGATTTTATTTGTATTCTGATTTTTTTCGATTCGATGATGCTCATAACATAAACGACTACATCTTACTTTTCTCAGCTTTATTCCCAAACACGATATTTAATTCATAATTAAGTTTTGTGTTTTGAATAAGAGGTTTTGCTTTTTCTTAGTTTAAAGTTTGTTGAGAGCAACGATTGAATTTTGATTTTCGAACTGATGTGGAATGCTCATGCAGGTTGGCAATTACTGTGAGAACAATTGCTATGGACCAGGCCGAGCCCCCTGAAAATATTCCAAGAAAGTAACTCAGCCAGTAAATTGACTAGTTGTTTTAAGGAGGCGTACGTGGATATTCAGAGAGGGATGGATTTGATCAAACTACTTAGTTTTAAACAAAATAATTTGTTTACAACATTATCGAATGAAATGCAAACAAAAGAGAACAAAATGCTGAATAACGTAACCAACCGGAAAATCCGGTCGATCGTCCATACTTAATTATGCTATTACAAATACTTGTAACAATCCCCATAACCATTTCTTAGCTCAAATGGCCAAAAACAAAACCACTTAGGATCTTACAGGAGAGATGTCAGAGAGAGTGAACACGAATGGATTTGTTTCCTTGGGTCCAGAATCTTCTACAACTGTGTGACTGCTTGCCATGAACATATCAAGTACTAAAGATCAAATCAAACCAAAGAAAAGCTAAGCTGACAGAACTGGCCATTCTCTTTTCATTGTACAAATGATTCTTCTTTTTAACATAAACGCTTTTTAACTGAGGCAATATCAGTTAAGTGTAATTAAATTGGCTCTAAACCATGCCAACCCAGAACTTTCAGAACATGTGCCTTTTTGGCCTCTTTGAAAGAAGCGCTGGGAAAAAGATAAACTTGTTAAAGGAGGAGCATCATTACAAATTGTTAATGATAGGTTGCATGCTCAGCATCTGGCAGCTGGATTGATTTTTATGTTAGTGAATCGATATCAGAGAAGTGTTGATATATCAAGCATAAGAATTTTGATAAATCAATAAATACCCAAATTCAACGCCTGCACTTTGTCTGACTGGATCAGATTTTTTGCGAGAGGTTTTTGATTTGCGTTAAGAAGTGCTAAATATGGCATTTGTTACGTTTTCCTCCCATTCCTTGTTCTCGCCAGTTGTTATCTAGTTTTCGACATATTAGATGTTCTGAGAAAAAAAATCCTGTATAATAAAAAAAGTCTCTGTGGTCATTTGCAGAAGCTGTTTTACTTGACCATTAGCTTCATACGTCAAGCAAGATATACTGTCATAAGTGACTTAAGCAGAAAACTTTGACAAATAATTTCATGTAGAAGTTTCATTATTCATTGAAGCGGTAATCACAATTGTAAATTGCTCTTATACTAATTTGCTACTTGGAAATTGCCGCTTACTTGTGCCTTTCTGGATGTATGTGAGTGAGAAGTTTATTTCAATAAACACATAAAATAATAAACATTTCATAAATGTCAAAGCGATTGTCTTCTAATTTTTCTGTGTTCTTATAGATTACGTTCTTAATGTTTTCTTTTCTGGTTTTTCAAAAAAATCAAGTTGGTGCTCACAATTTGATATTTGCAATGTTTGGTTTGCAACAATTAAAGATATGATCACTACACTGCCAGTCCACTGATGTCAGCTGATTTTGTTTGTGTTCCCATTCCTTTCATGTGACGATGGAATCATGGAGAAATCCAACACAATGTCTTCTTCCTTTTTCAATCATAATCAACTGGGTCAGTCCTGCAATGCAAATATAACGTAACACATATATTCAGGTGTGGGGGCCCATGGAGCCAGTTCAGTTTGTTCGCATGGGGGCTAGAGTGCCAGATGCAAAACATGTCAGCAAGCATAAAGGGAAACTGACGAGTGGACTGTTTGAGTAGATTTGATGTATTTGACAGGTATCATATCACGTTGTGTTCTTGGGAATGGTCTCACATCCAGAGCACTGTGAGTTACATTCCTGGGTGGTGCGTCTGATGGTTGACTTTTGTGGCCAGTTATGAGTCAGGATTTTTTTTAGTTTGTTCGAGGGGGCTTTCTTGAAACCTGATGAAGGATTGGATTCAGCTGCAGATTTCTAGTTGATCGTATTTATTTGTGCCAGCATGTTTGCTTTGAGTCTGGTTGAGGCTAAGTTTGTCGAATGATCTATGTGTGTGATGGAAGTCAAATTAAAATCAATCGCAGTAATTTCCAGTGAATCAAACTGTCGTCTTCTTCCTCTCTGTTTCACACAAGTCAACTCTATCGAGCTGGCATGCCCCCTGTTCTAATTCTAACTCTTTCTCAACCATAATGGTTTTTTTTCCATTTTGCATCTCACACTTTCAAAAGACATGTGGACCTGACTTGATACACTAAATTGACATGAACACTGTTTAAGTCGTAAATAACTTAAGAAAATATTATTGAGCGAACTTACAATCATCATGTAGTGGTTTGCAGTGAATAGCAGCTGATCTGTCTCCAAAACTGTATTTTGTTTTGTTATTGCACTAACATTCTTTGAAATTGATAAGATTTGTTGCTGCTGTTAACCAAAGTAATATGCAAAAACATTGTGAAAATGCCAAAGTTATCATGAACAGAAAAAATAACAATCCTGCACTTAAAAATCCAAATTCACAGGAGATTAAGTAACATTTCAGTCTTCATAAATACTGAAAAGACGGAGGTACAATTTGCAATTTGTTCAATTAACTAAGGTGAACTGCATGAATGTGATGCTTCCTTCCCACACCCACCTCCAAGCATCGTGACTCTGACTCTCTCTCTCTCCATGCCTGTGTTTTAGTTGCCTCCCAGTGACACATAAATGAGCAATGTGTGCACACACACAAAAACGCACAGACACAAACACACACACACACACAGACAGAGAGATACACGTGTTCAACTCCATTCTTGAATTTGTACCAACAGTTACAACTCTTTCACATATTCATGTTTATCACTTTTACCTCTCCTGAGATTAATTTCTGTATTCATTTCTTTTTTTATTACAAGAAACTGGGCATAATTTATGTTATTTGTTTTGCAAATGTTCTGAAACCATCTTTGTTTCGGATTATTTAGACTGTCTTTTATGGTTTATGCATCTGTCAAATTCTAGCTGAGTGCATGAGCAAATCTGCCTTTGCACAGAAAAAAAAATCAAATGTTGCTATAATCATTTTTGTTCGAATACAAGTTTTAAAAAGTTACATTCTCTTTATTACAATCACAGCATCAGCTAAAAAAAGCAGAACTTTGTGTTGCCCTGTCCTTACTAAATGAAACTTTAAAATACATTGATGTTCTTAATGTGCATACCTGACTTTTCCTTGACAAGAGCTGCATGACAGAAAATAATATTAACAACAATTCCGTTGAAATGCACTGAGAGGAAATGAAATATCACAATGCGTAATTTGCAGAACAGAATGCATGAAATTCCAAGAGGACCAGTCGAAACATGCATTTTTCTTTTTGCAATTCTGATTTTGATGTAATACTGCTCTTCTCCCTCTCTTTCGCTTCCCCCACCTTCAAATACATTTGCAACCAAACAGTCACACACTAATTTTTGATTTTAGCTGGGATTTTTTCTGAACGTTTTGTTTCATATATATGCATCAGTCAAAAAATTCTGCTTTCGTTCTTAATGGAAGAGTTTTCATTTCTAGTAGAATTCTACTTTATCCCATTTCTTTAAATCTATGCATGTATCGTTATTCTCTATATATGTGGAATTAGTTCTTCCTGGACATTAAAATATGAATGTTTTGCTTACTGTATAATTATTGTTAAATACTCATCCTGATAGCTGCGAGCTCTCCAGAAGTATATAACTCTGGGAATTGTTATCACCATCAATCGACAACAATTATACATTGTTTGAGAATGCCAAGATACAGATTATTGCGCTACATGCGATTGATTTTCATAATGAGGAGGTTTTAGCAATTCTGGAAAGTGTAAAAATAGATACGTTTGTCATTTTTATAAACCATGTCCATAAGTGCTTACAAGGATGTGTTGGTAAATGTTTGGATGACACTAACGTCAGTAGATTTGTAGATATTGACGAGGGATGCTTTATGTTCCAGAGGGACGTAGATAATGTAGAGCTGGGATGAGAGGTGTCAAATAGAGTTTAACGTGAAAAAATATCAGGTGATTCACTGTGGAATGAGTAACAGTAATGCAGAGTATTGGGCTAATGTTCAGAATCTGGATTGTACAGATGAGCAGAGATATATTGTTGTGCAAGTACATAAATCCTTGTAAATTGTCACCCAGGTTGTGACGGATGTGAATAAGCATACCGTGTGTAAGCATTTTATTGCTAGAGAGAATGGGTTTCGCAATGATGAGATCATACTGCAACTGTATAAATCTCTGCTGTGGCCATACCTGGGGTATTGCATTCAGTTCTGGTCAGTGCATTATGCGAAAGACGTCGAAGCTTTGGAAAGGGTTAAAAGGAGATTTACTCAGATGTTGCGTAGCATGGAGGGAAGATTTTACGAGGAAAGGTTTTGGATCTTCAAGCTGTTTTCACTAGCCAGAAGAAGCTTGAGAGGTGTCTTAATTGAAATATATAAGATAATCAGAGGGTTTGATGGGTTATTCAGTGAGAGACATTTTGATTGGCTGACGATGACTAGCACGAGGGGACATGACTTTAAACTGAGGAGAGATAGATTTAGAACAGGTGTCAGAAGTAGTTTGTTTACTCAAAGATTCATAGAAGCTTGGAAGGCACTGACTGCAACAGTAGTAGACCTGCCAACATTCAGGGCATTTAACTGATCATTGGGTAGGCACATAGGCGTGAATAGAATAATGTAGGTTAGATGGACTTCAGACTGGTTTCACAGGTCGGCACAACATTGAGGGCCGAAGGGCATGTTCTGTGCTGTAATGTTCAATGTTCTGTTGTTCGAGGTACAGGCAAGAAAAGAGTAATATTTGACATGTCTTAACTATGAATTCATTTGCAAAAGCTAACTTACGGAACGTAGAAATTATTTGAGATTTGTCTCTGATATCCACCTCGAAACTAACAAAAAAAGTCTTGATATTTAACCAAAATAAATCAACATTGTCAGCTAGATAATTTGATGTTAGATTACTTCCACTTTGCAGTATTGCACACAGTCTGGATGGAAAAACGGTTTTCCTTTGATATTGTGAGGACAATTGTAATAAACAAAATCTCTATCAACGTTTAGATACATTATTTTCTTAAAACTTGCTCATGTCCTGTGAAAAAAAAATAATTTTGTAGCAGGTCCAATGTAGAGCTGAGTGATAAACATCAATGAGCAAGGACTTGTGATCATCAGCCGTGAAAGAATGTTGATAATGAATTGTTTACTCTTTAACATTGCAGGAGAAATGTTTCACTGAAGCATTCACATTCTTTGTACTTCTTAAGTACTATCGGAGAGAAATTTACTTTTTTGTTGCAAAAGTTTGTTTTTTATTCCTCCGTGACAAACGTCTCAAACGCAGTGGCTAATTATTATAAACCTACAAGTCCTTGCAGAACATGCATATTTTGAACAGTACAAGCGATCAGTGACTTTAATAGCAGAAACGCTGCGTATCCATAACGTCTTTCTTCCTCTCTCAACCATGTAGTTTTCAGTGGATTGTTGAATAGTATTTCGCTCTAATTTTAGTAATTGCTCATTTTGACGAACAAATATGTCGTCTAGAAATCCAAGGAAACGTTTTTTTTTTGTTTCTGGTTAGTGATTCATTCAATGTATGTGAAGAAACCAATCGATATCCTCAGAGTAACACAAATATTATTTGCATATTTTTCTTTCAACATGCATTTCTCAACAGACCGAACCAGTCATGATATCTGTTTTTTTTTTATATTACAGTATTTGATCTCCGAAGTCGGGGCAGAGCTGTCTGCAAGTCTCAGCAACTGCATCAGCAGGGTCAGCAAATAGAATTGTCAGAAATGCCGTGAGGCAGGAGTATCTTCATGTGTCCTAAATGTATCTCTCTCACGTATGACTTGTCAGTTCAGTAAGTTTATTGATTGCCAAATCTTTATCACAGCATTTGGACGATCAAAGTTATCCACAAGAGGCAAATGACACATATACATAATATTTCATGGGAAATTCAGCCTGCAATGCATAAATATTCAGAAAATAAAGGGAAAATGCAGAGATGACCATTGTCACGCAGTCGTATAACATATGTTGAAGTCAATATTACCAAGACTACTTTCAACCTGGACATCGTGGACACAATAAAAAGTAAATCATAATGAATATGGCGAGCAGCATCAGGTTGGAAGTTTCGACTCACATTCCTCACACATTCTTGTTAAAGAAATGGCAAGCCAGGAAAATTCAAAGATCAATTCACATCGAGGGCCAGAAGAATGTTTATGCCTGGAAGTGGAGTCTACAAGTGCTGAACCTGACGTTAAAATTTCTATATCATTTTGTTTGCTTCAAAAAAATGCTGTGACAGCCAACATGCAACAAATATTTTGCAAGGATTGAGTGGCAGTTGGATTTAGAAAACGTGAAGCATATGTTAGATGACAAAGTTCCGCTTATTTGGGGTTACATTTAAATAGGTTAGTTTCTCAGTTTGAAAGTTAAAGTTTTCAGGGGAGTGATATTTCTGGATGCTGATTGGGTGATCTGTATAGATTTCAGGCAGTGAGATTGGATTTGGATGCAGGGCAGTGCTTAGTGGATGTTAGTGACTGTAAGTGTCGGGTCGATTTATGAACAAACAGATTTGATTGTCGGGCAGACATTCGTTTATTTTCTATTTCTGCTCTTTCGATAAGTGAAGTGGAAATTTAAGGTGGCATATGGAAAGTGGATGTGCCTATAATCTGACAAACATGTAATCACACGTCTGTGGTATGTGGAGATAGCGAGTCAGTTGTTGAGATGTGATGTAACGTTATGCATGAAGTGACATATTTTCTGTGAAACGCTGGAATATTGTTTGAGAAAGTGCTACTGCAGACCTGCTAGTTCTGCCAAGGACCAGCTGTGAGTGAGATTTCTGGGGCTTCCGAAAGACGTTTTTTAGCTTTGTCTAGTGTGGACAATACTTGCGAAACTTGTAGTGGCGTGTTCGATACATCTATGCCTACTGGTTTTCAAGTCTTTGTGTAGACGTGCTTTCTGAGGCCTCTGTGGGAAAGCTTCCATTTTGGGTAAATGCCGATTCACAACAGCAACTTGCAAGGGTTGCAATGTTGGGTTCTATCTTTAGAGCTTCAGTGCAAAAATGTTCGTGAACTGCACACTTTTGGAGAGTTCGTCCTTGTGCAATATCATAAATATATTTCTTTAATTTTCGTGGTTTGTAACTAAATCAAATGTTCGTGGTTTATTGAATTTTCCCCTATCTGGGAGCATGTGTGAAGGATAATTGGATCTCTGTTTAGCGTGATGAACGTCCTTTGGATGATTACAGGTGATATTGTTCATAAAGAGTATTAACTTCTATTGTAAAATATCATTCTATAGAGCGTCTATACACGCTCTAGGTTTCTTTCTGCAGGCATTCAAAAGTTTCAGAGGATTTTCATACTTCTTGAGCAATTCCAATTAATTGGGTATGACACAACTGGATGTTATCCTGAAGCAAAGTTAATCACTTTTCAAATTATGTTTCTTTTTTCATTCTTTTTTGTACTCCTGTATGTGGTGCACTGTGAGCCATAGAGTCAGAGAGATGTATTGCACGGAAACAGAACCCTCGGTACATCCTGTCCATGCCAAACAGATATCGCAACCTAATCTAGTCCCACCTACCAATACCCGGCCCATATCCCTCCAAACCTTCCTCTTCCTATAGCCATCAAGATGCCTTTATAATGTTGCAATTGTACCAGCATCCACCATCTCATCTAGCAGCTCATTCCATACACGTACTACCGTCAGCGAGATAATGTTGTCCCTTAGGTCTCTTTTATATCTTTCCTCTCTCACCCTAAATCTACTCCCTCAAGTTCCCTACTCTATCACACCAAGGAGAAACCTCTATTTATGCTATCCATGCCCATCATGATTTCATAAACATCTGAAATGTCACCCGTCAGCCTCCGACACTCCAGGGAAGCAGCAACAGCGTGTACAGCTTATTCCTCTAGTTCAAATCCATTAACACTAACAACATCCTTGTTAGTTTTTTCTGAACCCTTTCTAAAAGTGGCCTAATCCATGTCTAGTGCAGTCGCAACATGTCATCCCAACTCATGTACTCAATACTCTGACCAATAAAGGACATCCAAACAAACGCCTTCTTCACTATCCTATCTAACTGTGGCTCAACTTTCAAGCAGCTGTGAACCTGCACTCCAAGGTCTCTTTGTTCAGTAACACTTCCGCAGATCTTACCATTAAGTTCTGTGAAGGTTTGCTTTCCTAAAATGCAGCACCTCGCATTTATCCAAATTAAATCCCATCTGCCACTTCTCGGCCCATTGCCCATCTGATCAAAATCCTATTGTAATCTAACGTAACCTTCTTCCCTGTCCACTACACCTCCAATTTTGGTGTCATCTGCAAACGTACTAACTACACTTCTTATGATTACATCGAAATCATTTGTATAAACGACAAAAGGAAGTGGACCCAACATCGATTTTTGTGACATTCCACTGATCACAGACATTCAGTCTGAAAAACAACCCTCCACCATTACCCTCTGTCGTCGACCTTTGAGCGAGTTCTGGATCGAAATTCCTAGTTCTCCCAGTATTCCATGAGATCAGACCTTGCTAAATAGTCTCCCTAATGGGAACCTTGTCGAACGCCTCACTATAGTCCATATAGATCACATCTACCGCTCTGCCCTCATCAATCCTCTTTATTACTTCTTCAAAACATTCAGTCAAGTTTGTGAGACATCATTTTCCGCGCACACAACCATGTTGACTACCACTAATCAATCCTTGCGTTTCCAAACACACGTACCTTTGGCCCTCTGAGGATCTAAACCCGGGATTTAGGTTATTGCCAGAACCAACACATCTACGTTAGCTTTTATTAACCACAAAATTGTTTTTTTTTAAATAAAGTAACATAGCAAAATGTCTTCAGGATTGATACGGTGCTAAAATGGTTGGAAGATGGATTTCTGCTTTGCTGAGCTAGCTGAATTAAAAGATAAAGCATAAAAAGAACTCTTCATAAAATGAATCATAAGACATTAATTGACTACCCTGACTAACCTTGAGCCACAAGCATGAGACGATAATGTGCATAAGACAATACTGTTTCCTTGGATATATAATTGGGTTAACTTTCTGTCCATTATGTCACCTTGGTTTTCCTTTGTAGTTAAGGTTGTACAATGTCTGATGAAACATATGAACATGGCTTATTGCTCAAATTCAATTGCACAGTTTTCTCCAAGTACACAGAAGCTGTTAACCTCTGTGTTGCTGGACAAACCTGTGTCCAGTGTTGGAATAAACTGTTGAACCTTTCTGAAGCAAACCGTACACCGAGTGATTCCTATCACTGATCACGGAACCGAGAGGCCCGTCCCGGGTGTCTAGATCTGCACCTCAGGATTTCCTACAACAGGTTGACCATTACTGACATCAGACTCACTGGTCTATAGTTCCCTGACTTGTTCTTATCTCCTTTCGTAAATAGTGGTAACACGTTAGCCAACATTCAGTCGTCTGGCAATTCACCAATCACTTCGCTCGACTCCCACCAATTTCTAGGGAACACCTGATCAGGTCCTGGGGATTTATCTACCTTTATGCGTTTGAAGACATCCATCACTTCATCCTCTGTGATATTGTCATTTTTCAAGTTGTCACCATCAGCTTCCCGACATTCTATATCTTCTGTGATATTTATTTTTAATGAACTGTTACACCAAGACGTCAGTGATGTCACCATCGTGCCAAGTTGGTGAGCTTGTCGCTAAAAACGACATCTGTTTTTCCACAGATCAAAACTTTTTATAAAACTAACCATATCTCTTTGCTTTGTGTTTTTATTTGGATATCTTCTCCACTAAAAGCCCTACTTTCTCTCTTTTTAAAAAAAATTACGATATCTTAGTCTCCATGTATCTAATTTTAGAAATCACTACCACTAACCAAAAAGAATCCTTCTCGAATATGTCAATGATCAGCTCATGCTCTGTGACTCCGGACTATCTTATTGGACTTTGAACACATGCGTTTATTCACAATCTCCTATTCCCATTTAACAGTCAAGAATTTTCGAATTTCCTGTCAATGATTGTTTTGATCTGAATTGTATACCTTGCTGTATGCTTCAGACAACCATTGAATTATGTTTGATTGCTTGGAACAAA
>NC_057756.1:2389096-2413325 GCF_004010195.1 Chiloscyllium plagiosum | reverse complement strand
TATTTTCGTCTCGTAAAATTATCTGTACCTACCTATTTGTTCCTTCACCAGATCTGAAGGTGAAATCCAGATTATAATTTCTAATACAGCCGATATCAACTCGAAATTATAGCAAATTCAAAATCATGTCAGTACGAACGAAACAGAAATAAAAACGGGAGAGTAGCAAGATTATTTATTCCTTCGACATAACAATTTTAGTAATGTGTTACTATAATGCCTATTTCTGAAACAACTAAATATATTCCATATGTCCAGCAAATTATGTTTCATTTCTTTATCTACCTGGTACACAATTAAGTTCTAGTGAGCATAGTTAAAGTTACACTTGGAGCTTGTTAATGTAAAACAAACCCAGGCGCATTTATCATTGCAATCTAGTCACTGCTGTGAGCATGTGTTCACTCACTTTAAATAAATTGTGATATATCCATCAGAGAGAAATATGAAAGCTCCAACCTTCTTTGCTCTTCTTTAAATCTGTAACAATATAATAGATAAAGAGTACAAATATTTTGTCCATTGTTTTCAAATGCACAATTCATATTTCTCTGTCGCATCTGTCACAAAATCATCGACACAACTTTGATTCACTCAGCATTATCATCTGAATTTGAACAGAGAAAATGGTACTCTTAAAACTAAATAATCACGCTGTGCATGGCTCCTGAAAGCAGCAGCCCTTAAATTAAAATTACTTGCATTTCTTTTCCCTGCCACAAAAACGATATTTAGTGAATCCCTCCACATTACATTGAGGGATCTCACTTTCGTTCATTGGAGGTGTTTGAGGAAATATAACATTAACTTTCCTGTCACCTCCACCAACGGTGAGCTTTGCACATTTCTAATAAAACAAAGTATATTTCTTTAAGGGGCTTATCACTTGCAAACAATTGCGAAAATACAGGTGAAAATGGGAATAATATTTGTTTCTTGTATTGACTCAGATAATGTCCCTAATAGGAATTCAAATTGTAGAGGTGTTCACACTTAATGTACTGCTGTCAGACAATGTCTAAGAGCATGCAAGTGCACATGAAACAAATGTAAGCCATAGTAGATGACAATGAATAGTGAAGATATTACCCTAAGGAATAAAGTCTCAAATGGCTTCCAGTAATGTCATTCAGTTGACACAACATAAGGCGTTTTTGTATGTGCATGTGTGTGTCTTTGTGTCTGCGTATGTTAGTGTGTGTGTACGTATGTGTGTGTGTGCGTGCGTGCACACATGTGTATTTCAGTTTGTGCATTTGCAATAGAGTGAGATTGTTTTTGAGTGTTTGTTTTTTATATCTGCGAATAGTCCTGTCTTGCTCTTTGCCTGTTCCCTACACAAACGAGTTATGTGTCTTCGAGCATATACAAGTGGACTAAATTGCAAATCTGACGACATTGAATTCATTGCCAGCGCATTTGGGACTGTAGTGTCTGTAAATAATGTGAACGCTGAAACAAAATCTGCTGTTGATCAGTGTCTACAAATAAGAGATAAATATCTGGAGGGAGATGGGGCATAATTCTCATTGTTTTTTTATCAAAAACGAAGAATAAAAAAGCGTTCCAAAATGTGCCTATGTGCATCCATGCATTTTGGAAATGCAACACAATTGTGACAATACTTCTATGTCAGAAACATGAGTTGAATGCTGCTCATGTAATAAGTTTGCCTCTAGTTTGCCTGTGTTCTATTTAACTTATTTTTTTGAGGACGTCTCAAGCTATCATTAATGAGTCCAACATCTCGCACAAATATCAGATTATCTCCAATTCCATGCTGAAACGTATTAATTCCACATAAGGAGACCACACCTTAGCTTTGCTATCTGCAATGCAATAACTTTGCTGCACATATTTTTTTGTCTGTTTTGCATACATTCGAAATTCTGGATTTGAATACAAGTAGCTTCATTAAGTGTGTCACGCATAGTTTCCCTTGTGGAATCGTTCGCAATTCTCCATGACATTACTTAAAATTTAAAAATGCTTTGCCCTGTCCTACTGAACGGCAACTAGAATGTCCTCTGATCTGTTAAAGGAGAATTTACGTGCATTGTATTTTTTTTTAATTCTTAGTCGGTAAATATTAACAGATATATTCCTTTAGTTGCTTTAGATAATCTTTACAGATGAGAAACATGCCAATTCAAATGCAAAATCCGCAAAGAATTTGGAAGGAAACCAAATGGCACCTGCTGACCTATCAGATTTCTAATCTTAATGGGGCTATTGTTATGAAGATGAAGACGTGTACCTTAAATAGAGATTGATTGCTGTTTTTTTTTACTAAGCGCTGTCAAGCACGTGCCATATAACTGTCTAGAAGTCTCAGAGTTTACTGCAAAATGGAAAATATGCAACATTTCGCTTTGAAAAGAGATTTGAGAAGGTTTCTGTTTTAGCAGCATTTCGAATCTAAGCAATCAATTCAAATTATGTCACACGATACCGAATCCATTTAGAGTCTGTTTCCCCAACATTAAACCAATGAAACAATCCAATGCTGAAGGGATAAATAAGGCAGGCATTTCGAACATCACGCAGAGTAAATGCATTGAAAGAGCAGTTACCATGGAGAGTAACTGCCCATCGAAACATACACAAACACTCTCTATAAAAGGTACATTTAGATATGAAAATATTCACAGTTAAAGAGAAAAAAAAACGACCCAGGGGAGAACTTCAGCTGTAGGAACAAAGCATCAACGATGACAGCCGTTACATAGATGATGTAATTCTAATAAAATCTTTATTAAAAGAAGATATTGTTATACAAGGTGGCAGATAATAAGCAATTAAAAGTAAAGGCCATGAAGAGTTCTGAACAGTAGTTTATTGTTCACGTTTAGATTTAAACAACAAATTGATATTATTTCCGTTCCGTAATGAAATTTGGGACCTCTCTGTTACTCAGATATTTTTAGCAGTTACGGGGCGAGGGGAGCTTATCTGGGTGTTTAATTCAACCAACAGAGGGGATCCCTGCTATGTCATAACATTTTAGGGGCTCCGGTCCCTTATTTAGACAAGTTTAGTCAGATCCAGTCTTCGATTTAGACAAATTTTAATAGAGTTGCGGTACTAAAAATCCCAGCAGATGTAAACACTTGTCACTTAGTGTCTTAGATGTTTAATTAAAACGAAGGTGTGTCAACTTGTATAATTTCGATTATTTGCAGTTGTTGAATGTAAAAGAGAGAGGAATGTCGTTTAGGACTATAACATAGTTTCTGGGGTTTGAAGATGATTCCCAAATTTGTTAAGAAAGTTTAGAAAGACGGAAGAAGGCCAAATTTGTAGAATTAGCAGAAAGGTTAGAATAAGGTCTAACCATGGACAAAATGGAAGCTAAAATTGTAAGGAATTTAGTCACACATGTAGGTGTATTACAGAAACAGACAGGTGCAGTAGGTGTAGTAAATTACAATCGGGGCATATCGAGTCAGAAGATAAAGAGTGGGAAAAAAGTCATCAGAGAAGAGAGAGAGAGAAGCAGAGGAAGAGGCAAAGAGAAAGCAAGAGGATGACAGAGTGGAAAAAGAAACAGACAGAAAACGTTCTGCTAAGCCATTACAGCGAGGAAAAAGAGAAAGAGAAAGGGAGAGAGAATTTGATCTTCAGATGTTGCGAATTAATCAAGAAAGTCAATCTGACAAGAGGGAGAAGAAGATAAAAGGTAGTGATGCATGCAAATACGTTAAAAAATTGCCACATTTTAATGAAAAATTTGTCAAAGCCTTCTTTATTCCATTTCAAGAGTCGGCAGGGCAGACGGATTGGTAAGAACAGTTGTGGGTAATGCTATTTCTGACTAACCTGGCAAGCAGAGAGACTGAGCTATTTGCAGCGCTGTCAGATGAGGGGTCAAGTGATTATGCAGATGTCAAAAAGGTTATTTTCTGTGCTGGTGAATTGGTTCCAGAAACGTATATACAGCTTGAGAAAGAAAAGGAAGCAATCAGGTCAGACTTATGTTGAATTAGAAAGGACTAAGCATAGTAATATTGATAGATGTTTGTGGGATTTTAAAAAAATAGACTTATGAGGCGTGATATCCTTTGTTCTGCTGGTGGAATTTTTAAAAAAAATCTCACTTCCAGTGATGATAATAATTCAACTGGAAGCTCCAGAAGTGAGAAGAGCATCCGAGGTTGAAGATGAATATGCACGAGTGCATCAGGCAAAATTTAGCATATGGCAAGAATAGCGTACTTTGAGGGATAGAAATTGGAGGAAGGGTAGATTCTACAGTACCAAACAAAACAGGATTACTGATGAAGGACTTTAGCCTGAAATGTCAACATTTGTGCTTCTTGGATGCTGCCAGACCTACTGTGCTTTTCTGGCACCACACTCTTGGCTCTCATCTCCAGCATCTGCAGTACTCACTTTCGCATGGTTGACAGAGTATCAGTTCCAGGAATAATGTTTGTTATTGGGAACGAATTAACAGGATTCAACGTGGGAGTATTTTTTTGTCGTCGTGGAAAAGCCAAATGAAGTCGAGGGAACTGAGAAGTTAAAAGAAAATATATAGTCTGGCACTTTTCCAGTCTGTGTAGTAACAAGATCCCACTATAAGCAATCACACCACAAACCAAAATCCAAATATAAAAACAAATAAGGTGAGGTTCAGTTGGCGGACATACTATTTGATGTAAAAGTACAGGAAAAAGCTGAACAGGCAGAGAGTGAGGCAGAGCCAATTAGTCCTGAATGGTTAATGGGCTTAAAGCATACATATATATAAAACTGCCGTTAGCATACAGACCGTAAGTGAAACAGTAGCACGTGATTTACCAGTAGGAGGTCACCTGGGTTTGAGGAAGACTCTGGCTAAGGTACAAACTAATTTGATTGGCCTGAAATGCACAAGGATGCGGTTGCCTTTTGCTCAATAGATGCCAAATGGTAGGTAAGCCACATGAAATAATAAAACCAGTACTTTTGTTGCCAATTCCCGCATTCAAAGAACGTGTCACGAGGATTATGCTTGATTGTTCCGTCCACTTCCCAAAAATTAAAAGAGTGAATCAGTACTTACTACCCTTAACGCATGTGCCTACCAGATTTCTGCAGGGAATTCCTTTATGGAGTATGAAGGTAAAAAAGTATGATTGTGCATTTATTAGTTTTCTTCACGCGGTATGGACAACCTAGAGAGATTTAATCAGACTAAGGCTATTATTTTACTGATATGCTGTTTAATGACGTCATGGATAGCTGAGGCATATAGCACTTTAAATCAAGTGCACACCATCCTGAATCTCAGTGAGCTTTGGTAATTGACATCAGATCCTGAAGACAATGTTAAGAGCGTACTGTCATGTTTAGCAGAACTATTGGGATAAAGGTATCCCATTCGTATTGCTTGCCATTAGAAATGCTCCAAACATATCAAATCTGATTAATCCCTTCAGTCAACATTCGGTTAATAAAGTGAGAGGGCCTGTGAAATTAATTCAAGTGAATTTGACAGGATTGAATTCAGATATCTCACATTTTATTACGCACCAGAGATGATCGAGAGATTAATTAAGGTAGTTGAGTTTACAAAATAGCAACTGAAGGCAACACATCATAGAATGTAGCAGGTCGCAGGTAATAACTCTAAAGTTGGGACTTTCCCGCGGGTCGAAATATTAATATTGTTACCAGTGTTACCAGACACCTTCAAAGCCAGTTTTAGTGGACCCTATTGAATTGAGAAAAAATAAATAGGGTACATTGTCTGGTGAAGATGTTGGACATGAAAGAAAGAACTGTATCGGCTATGTCATGGGAATATGTCGAAAACTTAATATAGTAGATTTAGGGAACAGGAGAAACAGATGTTGGACACTGCCCCGCAGAGTGAGGAATCAAATCTAGATTTCGTGGAGTTTGACGTACCTCAAAATGCGTTGAACAATGAGGAAGTCCATGAGGAGTGCGATAATTTAATGGGCTATCTGTCTCAGGAGCAAAACAAAAAGCCCAGTTGAAAGGTTTATTGCAGCAGTATGAGGTCATATGCAGGAATAAGATTTTGAAAAATCATGCTATTGGACATGAGGTATAAGTATGGAAGGCTGCTCCAATAAAAGGACACCCTAAAAGACTTAATCCTTTCACATCTACACAGATCCAGAACGATGTGGACGCAAACCTCAACAAAGACTATATTGAGCTGTGTCCGTGTGAGTGGATTTCGCCAATCGTGTTAGTTCCCAAACCTGATGGGACTCAACGATTTTGCGTGGACTATAAGAAGGTCAAAACCATAACAAATTCGCATTCACATCCAAGATCAAGATTGTAAGACTGTACAGAGAAATTTGGACAAGTCAGATACATCATCAAGTTGGAATTACAGTGCGCTTATTGGCATTTAGCTTTATTAGAGAAAGTGAAAGACGTTTCTGCGTTTGTAACCCCAAATGGGCCATACGAATGTAAAGTGAAGATCACTGGAATGAGGTACACACCAGCCACTTTCCAAATACTCATGACCAGAGTTGTGGCTGAGTTAACAAACTGAGCAGTTAATCTGAATGATGTAGTGATCTTTAGCGAGTCATAAAAAGGTCACATCGTACAGTTGGCAGACATCTCTGAATATTTATGTGAAGCAAAACTTGTATATACTTTGGAAAAACAGAATTTGCGAAGGCAGAAGTGACATTCTTCGGACATAGCATCGGTCACGGATGGGTGACCAGAAGGACTGCCAGATGAATTACATCAAAGTATTTCCACAGACATCCTCAAAGAACGAGGTGTTCAATTTTTGGGACTATGCAGAATCAACCGGAAGTTTGTTTCAAACTTCAGCAATCAAGTTTCATATTCAACAGATTTATTGAAGAAGAAAATAAATTGTCGGTGGACAGAAGATTGCCAGGAGGCATTTGTCAATTTAAAGCACTTTTAATCATCACACTGTTTTAAGCTACAAACATTTTAATTCAAAAACGTCAACGTTGCAATCGATGCTGGCAGTATAGGAGCAGGAATATGATGATACAGTTGAACAGCAAATTGGCAGATGTTCAAGGAAATCCAACACATGCCAGAGAAAATACTCTACCACCGGGAAGGAAACATTGATTTTGGTGCTGACCTTACAACACATTGATGCTTAAGTGATGACAAATAAAACATACCACGGACCGCTAGGTGCAGTGATCACAATCCACTAATATTCATGTGTCACAAAGCTAGTCCCTTTTTTGGCTAAGAGCTATTCCTTGGTTAAAGTATACACTATCCTTGATGGTTTTCAGAGGGGAAATAAACCAGGCAATGCTCGGGTCAGTCTGGTTTCGTGCAGAAATCAAATGAGTTTTGAGAGACCTTTTGTTTATACGTAAACTGGTGAGACTCCAGGCCAAACTGGTCATATTTTACAAATTATTTATAAAAAAGGAATGTGGCCACCTCTCTTGCTGAGATAAGCAACTTAGTATAATCTTGAGCTAGTCAGAAGTTCAACAGTGAGCTGTGTGGAAACTCTCTCTCTTTCCGCCCTTCAACTTCAACTTGCAAGCATGTGTTCAATTTACACAGGATTTAGATGGAGTTTGCTTTTGGGACTGTTGTGTGAATTCGGAACAGCATAATTTTGTCACGTTTGCATAGATTGCGATCTGTAGCGTTTCTTTATTCTGTTCCCTATGTTTGGTTGTGTAATTTTGTGAATAATGTTTTGTCTGTTTTAAAATCTAAGAGCTGGAAATGTGTTGCTGGAAAAGCGGAGCAGGTCAGGCAGCATCCAGGGAACAGGAGCACCGACGTTTCGGGCATAAGCCCTTCTTCAGGAAATCGCCTGTTCCCTGGATGCTGCCTGACCTGCTGCGCTTTTCCAGCAACACATTTCCAGCTCTGATCTCCAGCATCTGCAGACCTCACTTTCTCCTTAAAATCTAAGAGTCAACCCAATTAACTTACTCCGGGTAATGTTCACTGCACACTTACTGAAACAAATTGCAAAGTTGTTGTCTGGGGCTGCCTGCTTAAGAATGTTTTGAATGGTTGGCTATGTCCAAACACTTGGAATGATTTAAAGACAAAATATAATATGATCTCGTTGCCATCATATGGCAAGGATACTTACTTTCGAAACAGTACATTTTACGATTTGAAAACATGTGATAGCAAATGTGATATTGCAGATTTGAACATTAAAGTGTAGGTACAATTGAACACATACCGATGTTACATATGTATGTGCAGAAGTTAAGATGAGCATAGACTAATTAAATATATATCTCATTGTAATGGGAGTAAGAATCAGAATAGAAATGAACCTTTCTTTTGAATTTAATGCTATATGCTTCTCTTAAGTGGGAGGTGATATGAATTTGAAGGTCTGTATTATACTTTTAATAGAGAATGCTCTGAGAACTTGCAAGTACTTGTCAAATGCCTAACGTGCAGTCTCAGATGTACTGAAAAATTGAAAATATGTATCGTTTAGTTGTGAAATAGGTCCCTGAGATTGTTGCTGGTTTGACAACAATTCGAATACAATAAGTCAATTTAAATTATGCCCAGGGTATTAAAACCCAATCGAGTTTGAATTTCGTGATTTGCCAACAGTAACCAATGAGACAATCCAATGTTGGGGGATTAAAAAAGGGCAATCATTTTGAAATCAGACAAAGTAACAGCCGCGGCAAGAGTAAATGCAATCAAAGCGTAACTGACATGGAAAGTAGCTGTCATCGAGTCATATCCAAAGATTGTCTCTCAAACCTAGCTTTTCATGTAATAAATATGAGTTAAAAGAAAGAAGACCATCCAGGGAGATATTCAGCGGCAATAAGACAGATACTGACGTCGAATGCCGCTCTATGCTTTTGAAATTAATTTGATGCGATTTTAATAAGTTCTTCATGTGGAATGAGCTCTTTCTGATGAAGAGGTTATGCTCGAAACGTCGAAACTCATGCTTCTCAGATGCCGCCTGACCGGCTCTGCTTTTCTAGCACGCACTCTTTGACTCTGATCTCCAGCATATGCAGTGCTCACCTTTTCTCAATAGTTGTTTGTTGTTTATTTCTAGAGCTAAAGAATGAATTGATCTTTTTTCGTTAAGTTAAGAAATTTTAGAGTTCCCTGCGACTCATTTATTTTATCAGATTACGAGGTGAAGAGAACTTTTCTGGACGTTTAATTTAATTAACAAAGGCATTCACACCCGTGTCGTAGCATTGTGCATTTTCTGTTGATCGTTAATATGATTCTAATTTCATTTCCATTTAAATTATGATTCCCTGAGCTAGTATATGTATCATGTTTAACTAAGGTGTGAATCCTTTCGGTAATGCAGGTAAAGATGCGAATTAACTCCAATCCTGGTGCTGATTTCTCTTCCTATCTCTTCAGCCAATTTATTCCCTTGCCTAATGCATGATTTGACAGTGCAGCATAAATGTTCCCTAATCGTTTGCGAAATTGCTGCCGTGCCATTTCTTTCCATAAACATTTCAGCAGCACTCTTCTGTCCCAAAGGTTACACGATTTCTGTCGTGACTGGCATTTCTTTTACTTTTCTCGGTACATATCTTCCGATGATCGGTCAGGTGACACACTGTCAAATCATGACATTCACACAAGTTTCCTTCTTTACACACACAACATTTCTTAGTCGACTTACATGACACGGTCTTCATATACTTCTCCTCATATTTCAAATTAACTAATTTGGATGCCTTGCTTTTCTTCCTGATAGATTTTTCCAATTATCTTGACTTTGCGTTTTTCAAAGCATTTTTCTCGAGCCTTACTTTGAAAGGTGATAATATTGATTGTTCTGCGACATAAAAAGGATTCCTTGTACATTAAAGACTTGTGGACATATGAGAACTTTTTAAATGACAAATTATTACAAATGTCTTACATATCCTAACCTCCTTGTCAACCAATGTTTCTAAACAGAAAACCGGAAAACACATAGTCAGGAAAGAACATGTAGACAGATTACAATATTGCAATTATCCTTACCAGATTGTTCCTTTGCAAGAACTGCGTGGTAAAAGCAATTGTCATTCTTCTTTTGTAAGCAACTTCTTATTAAAGCAATTCCAATTTTTAAAAAAATGCAAAGGAAGCAATCACAGATGGGTAGATCGTGGGTAGATTGACTGTCACATTAGAGCGATTGATTTATTTCCAAACACTTTGAACAAAGTAGAACATTAATGAAATCAGTTTCCTACATTATCTTAACAATGTATGGAACTTGCAATCATGTCTGTATGTCTGTCTGTATGTCTGTCTGTCTATCTATCTATCTATCTATCTATCTATCTATCTATCTATCTATCTATCTATCTATCTATCTATCTATCTATCTATCTATCTAATTTCTATATGTGCATACACACATATATGTTTATGTGTGTGTGATGTTGAAGTAAATAAACATACTCAGGACTCCTGTTCATATGATCACAAGTTATTACTATCCAATTCATCATGAGTCCTGTTGGAAATAATTTAAACACGGTTCGTTTGATTTGCAGATGTTTACAATTATTTCATTGAATCCCACACCTGCTTTTAAATTCTTTACATCTGTGGTGAATATTGGGTAAAGTTTAAAATTTAGCATAAGTTATTACTTCAAAGACTAATTGATTTGGCATTTTGTTTCAATCATCTCGTGTTTTACATAGAAATTGGAATGAAATGCCTCATAATTCGCATATCATTGACTATAAAATTGGTATAAATCATTAGAATATCATACAGTTATGTCAGTTTCCAAAGGAACTACTTCATTTCGGATGATGCCAAAATTTCCTCAAGTGGAATCATGCTTGTTGCACTGCAGGCCCCTGACTAATGGAGTGTTTCAGGGATCGAGGCTGAGCCCACTTCTGTTTGTTATCTACAAACATAAATTTGGATAAGAATGTACAAGGCATGATTAATAAGTTTGATAATAACCTTAAAATCAGGACTTCAGGAGTGCAGTAGAGAAGAAGGAATCGGGGTAAACGTTCACACTTCTGTGAAAGTGGAGTCAATAGTCGAGAGAGTAGTGAAAAAAGGTTTTTGGCACACTGGCCTTCATCAGTCAGGGCAGTGAATATAGACGTAGGGAATTTATACTGTTGTTTATCAGGACGTTTTGAGGCTGAATTTGGAGGGTTGTGTTCACTTTAGGTCATCTTGCCATATGAGGGATGCTACAGAAACATGGTAGAAAAATTTTACTCAAATGTTGCCTGGACTCAATTATCTGAGATTTAGGGACATTTTGGACAAGTTAGACGTTTTGAGATTGAGGAGGGATCTTACAGAGGGTTATAAGATGATGAGAGGCATGGATAGGGTGAATGCACTTAGTGGTTTTTCAAGCATTGTGGAATCGAAGACATGAGGACATCAGTTTAAGGTTAGTGGGAAAAGAATAAATGGGAAACTCAGAGACTTTTTTTTAACAGAGGGTGGTGCGCAGGTGTAATTAGATGACAGCAGACGTGGTGAGGTGGGGGGTGCATTAACAACATTTAAAATGCATTTGGAAAAACACATGAATAGGAATTATTCGAATGATTTGGACCAATCCAGTGAAATGTTGTTACTGTGGATGGACATTTTGGCTAGTATGGAACGATTTGATTTGAAAGGCCTGTCTCCGTGCTGCAGCAATCTGACTGTATGGCTCAATCACTTCCCTACGTTATCTTTCTCACTTTCCCTTTTACTGTGATTACTTCATTGGTTACCTTTGTAAAAACTGCAATCTCTCCCTTTGTCTCTCCTGCCTGAAAAATGCACTTTGTCTGTAATAACGCTGTGCCATTGCAGCAGTACAGCACTTTTTCAAAACACCTTACAAACATATCTTCATTTTTAGAGTCCCAAATTAAAATACAATATTTCATCACCCAATAGTGAATAATTGCCCTCAATTGTAATTTAGTAGATTAAGGAATGTAAACATCATCGCACCGTATTTTTGAACTCCACCAACACAGTTTCTCCAACGCTTATTTTCTTGTTGCTTACTTTGTTTCGAAGGACCAAGAGAGAAATGTGTTTTAAACGCAATACAATAGTCGATTACCCCGCACTCATTAAGAGAAATAATGAAGAGTATCAGTTTCACGAACGTAAGAAAATATTCATGATACACATTTTATTTTCATTTGTATTTTGACTCAGAAGGTGATTAACCGTGGTTAGTGCACTCACAATCACTCTCTGCAAATGCAACTTCATTCCCCCATATCTTTGCAGACTATAAGTGTATGATACAATAGGAATATTCTTATTTCCATGCCATTTCAATGAATTGAAATATATCTCGATAATCAAGTCATAAACAAATGTGACAAGCTCAGTTCTGCTTTTTAATTCTGCGGAGTAATTACAAGATTACACGGTTTCTGGCTGGAATTCCATGCTTCTGGGAATTCTCGGGCATGTCTCTTTTTGGCTTGTCCTAGGATGGAGGTGTTGTCCCAGTCCAAGTGGTATCCTTTGTCATCCATTTGTAAGGATACTAGTGGGACTGAGTCATATCTAGTTGTGGCTAGTTGATGTTCATGTATCTTGGTGGCTAGTTTTTAGCCTGTTTGTTCATTGTTGTGTTTTCTACAGTTGTTGCAATGTAGTTTGCAAATAACTTTAGTTTTGCTTGTTGTCAATATCGGCTCTTCCAAATTCATCTCATTATGTTATTTACTAAGTACCTTGCAAGAGCCGTAACAAACACGACATCGGACAAACAGGCCGAAAAATAGCCACAGGGATGCATGAACATCATCCAGCCACAAAGAAAAGACATGATCCACTCTCGCTAGTGTACATCCATACGGATGAAGAAGAACACCACTTCGACTGGGACAGCACATCCATCCCAGGACAAGCCATACAGAGACACACACAAGAATTTCAACTGGAATTCTTGGAACAAACACATTGACTTTGATCCCATTTACCTTCCCCTGAGAAAAAGAACAATAAGTTAGATCACCATAGGAGACGACGCCATTACAGGACGTGACATGCCCATAGCAAGTAAAACCAAACATATGAATAGAAAAGAAGAGCTGCACCACGAGTGCTTCATCCAGTGGCTCACTGAAGATGTTACCTAGCATGGTGACGAAACGCCTGACAATTAACCTTCCAGCACAGTGAGCAAACATAAACCAGAACCTCAACCTGAACTACAAATCTTTTCAAAACTCATGATTTCCCATGTGTTGCATCATTAACATTGGCTCGTCATGTAAAATGGCATTATTTGTTTATACCTATAATTTACCTCTCTCTCTGCATTGATTGCATGCATATGTATGTATGCATATATATATATATATATATATATATATATATATACACACACACACACATATGTATGTGAGTCTACCTAACTAGCTAAGTATTTATCTTTCCAACGATACTTTAAGCAGTTTATCGTTTCTAGCTATGTGCATTGTTCTATCGTGGTGGCATCTTTACCTGGATACCCACTCCGATGATGTCCAGTCAAAAGTTTCATTCAAAGTTCGTAGAATATAATTCAGACATGTCCATTTGTAAAGAAAACACTAATTGAGGAATGAGAACACTGGCTGTTACAGATAGTTTTATGTATGAATTCAGAACCATAACCTTTTTTTTAACTTTGCGTTTAGGGTGAGGAACACTACCTGTCTCGATAATAGAAGAATTATTTTTTTTCAGCAAGAAAACGCAAATATCATGCAGGCTGAATTGTCCAGCTTATCAAAGAAATAATGCATTTGGCAAACGAATTTGGAAGCATTCAGTAACAACACAAATCTGGAGGATGTTTGTGAAAACTTCTATTCCTCGTAATGTTAGAAAGATACTCTTTGACATCGCACATTTTTTTAAAGTGTTCTTACCTTCTTGGTACTTGGAAAGATCTGGTTTGGGAACAAGTACTGGTCAATTGTCCTGTCCTGCATTTGTAGAAATAGCAGTGCTCATCCGTATTGAGTCAACAGGGGATATATGTTAATCAACCAATGCATATCTGATGTCTCGTTTCCATTTTTTTCTGACACTTCAACTAAATAATGCATGAAATTTATGATCATGCATTATCTTCTGTCTTTATCATAAAGTCAATCCCTCTACGCATTTGTGCATTCATCAATATCACTGGGGAAAGTAATTGTTTGTCAAAATGCTGGCACATTCATTCTTCATTGCGGTCCCAATGCAATAATTAGCCAGAAATTGAGTAAACATTTCAAATTGTAAATTTGTACATCTATTAGACGCATTTTTTAGAGGTCTCACCTCCTTTATATTTTCTGAGATCTAAAGAACGAAAAGGGAAAATCATTGAACTGTGAATTGTAGCACACATTTCTGTAATCAAGAGGAGTTGGTGGGGCATGAGGTTTTGGAGTTTGGAATTGTGAAATCTTCATAAACATCCTGTTCTGAAAGGAATTTCCAGAAGCAAAAAAACGTTTAATTGTAGACTCGCGCTTGTTCTGGACTGTGAGTTCCAAACAATTACAACAATTCTTATTAAATTTGCCTCGAGTGTATTTGCCACAACTGTAAAGCTCACATCCATTTCAGAGTTGTGGACTCCCTCTAAGTTGATTAGTAAATCATCTGTTCATGACCATCGCAATTCATTGGAGGAGAAAACTTTAATTCAACATCGTCATTAACATAATTATGTTTGAGGGACGGTCTACATTTTACGTGTAACGCATTTCTGATGCTGTTAGTCTCTTCACTATTATCCTTGTTCATCAGCCTGTATTAGGTAAGATCTTGCTGTTGTCAGAATGTTTCAATTTCTTAACATTTTTAATAAAAGACCTTATAGCAATATCGACCCGTTATTATTTCTTATTGCCATATTTCCAAAAAAGTGTCCGACAGCAGGAGAAAACTATGGCTATGTGAAGCATTTCTCGGTACTTCACACGCAGCATTATGTAAATAGGCAGAGACATTCCTTGCAGCATTTACATTTTTTACCAAGAACAAAGTCTACTGATGGCACTAAATATTTTGATTAATCATTCAGTAACATACGTTCCTTTTTCTGATGGTTGCTCCGACATGTCACTAAGATCATTCAGCTGCAGTATTGCAATTGGTTAAATATTGCTTCTCTTTCAATTTTTATCTGGGGTGTGTTTATATATTTTTCTGCATGGTTTATTCATTATCGTGTCTTTGAAACTCATAATGTCCAACCCTCGTTGCCCTAGAATGGTTTGCTTTAAAATAAGTTATTTAGCAGATACTCAACACCTTATCAGAGATGACAATAATGATGTCACCTAGCGAGAAAACGAAACGTTTACAGAAAGATACATTGGCTAAATGAACAAATACAAACTTCTTTCAAACTTCATCGATAAATTGTCATGATGAAGAAATAATATTTCGTCCTGTCAATTGAAATGCAAGCACTGAATAAGAAAAAAATGTGGGAATTCCTGTTTTGGACACGTCTACTAACACCTTGATCATCATTTTCTCTTTACCTGCTTGGTGCTTCGCTAGATCTGCAGGACAAAGTAGACCTTGATGAAAAAGTCTATTTCTAAAAATCACAAACGAAATAAGGCAACGCTAAGCACTCAAAAATTGAGCAATGAAACACTACATTCGTGGCTGAAATTTTAACTATATTAATCGACAAATTTTACATTTTTCCCCTTGCCAAGCATATCGTTATCAGGGATATTCGTCGTACTGTCTATTTACTTCAATTTTGCAGCATCTTTGATATTTGACGTTTTATAGTCGTTTGTTATTCCCCACGTACTTCCTTTGATTGAAGCTGAATTTTCCTTGAAGATATAATGCAGCACTGACTCTATTAATCATTGCAATTGGCATATGTTTCTTCTAACATTTGAAGTATGCTAACTCCTCGTCAACATTGAGCTTTTATTTTTAAAAGCTCACCTTCTTTGCATTTCGTAAGTTCTGAAAGGCCCGAATGGAAAAAGTAAACATTTAACGTTATTTGAACATCATTTTCCAAATGACAACGTAATCATGATGAGTTGCAACAACGTCGGAAACATGAACAAATAGTTTAAACTACACAATACAAGTATAACAATAAAGACATCCAATAACATCAGCTGAGAGTCATGAAAAGTAAATCAATTATGAAAATTCGTTCACTTTCTCGGAAAAAGGTAAAGTAAAGTAGAATGCACATAATGCTTAAATGTACTATTTAATCTCTGTCATTCTGTGCACCTCAAGAGGTCAAAGCAACTGAAAATTCCGTTTGTGAGGTAACAATCGTTTTCAAAGTGAGAAACGTAAAACAAAGTATATAAAATCTTCTCAAACTATGTGAACTAACCTGATATTTGAACTGCCTGGAAAAAGCAGCATTAGAAGAACTGCTTAAACTTTAGTTCGCCAAACTATTGGCGACATTGAATGGTAGTTTCTTCAAAGTTTGGGTGAAGATTTGTAGCTCGGGTGCTCGTTGCTGTGGTTCTGTTCGCCGAGCTGGAAGTTTTTGTTGCAATCGTTTCGTCCCCTGTCGAGGTGACATCCTCAGTGCTTGGAAGCCTCCTGTGAAGCGCTTCTATGGTGTTTCCTCCGGCATTTATAGTGGCCTGTCCCTGCCGCTTCCGGTTGTCAGTTTCAGCTGTCCGCTGCAGTGGCCGGTATATTGGGTCCAGGTCGATGTGTTTGTTGATGGAGTTTGTGGATGAGTGCCATGCTTCTAGGAATTCCCTGGCTGTTCTTTGTTTGGCTTGCCCTATAATGCAAGCAACGACAAGCAACATGAATTTGACTGGGACAACACTACCATTATAGGGCAAGCCAAACAAAGAACAGCCAGAGAATTCCTAGAAGCATGGCACTCATCCACAAACACCACCAACAAACACATCGACCTGGACCCAATATAAAGTCCACTACAGCGTGTCCTTGTTCCGTTGTCTTTCTCTTAGGCATCTGTTGATGAAATTGCGCGGGTATCCGTTTTTGGCAAATACCTTGTACAGGTGTTCCTCTTCCTCTTTTTGCAGTTCTAGTGTGCTGCAGTGTGTTGTGGCCCTTTTGAATAGTGTCTTGATGCAACGTCGTTTGTGTGTGTTGGGGTGGTTGCTTTCATAGTTCAGGACTTGGTCTGTGTGTGTGGCTTTCCTGTATACCTTTGTGGTGAATTCTCCGTTCGGTGTTCTCTGTACCATCTGTCTAGGAATCGGAGTTGGTTACCCTTTTCTTCTTCTATCGTGAATCGGATTCCTGTTAGTGTGGCGTTGATGGTCCGGTGTGTTTTCTCTATTTCTGTGTATTTAATGATTACAAAGGTGTCATCCACATATCTGGCCCAGAGTTTGGGTTGAATTTGTGGTAAGACTGTTTGTTCTAACCTTTGCATTACTGCTTCTGCTATGAGTCCAGAGATCGGTGAGCCCATGGGTGTTCCGTTGATTTGTTCGTATATCTGGTTGTTGAATGTGAAGTGTGTTGTGAGGCACAAGTCCAGTAGTTTAAGTATGCCGTCTTTGTTGATAGGTTCCACGTCCTGTTGTCTGTTCTGTATGTCCAGCAGGTTGGCTATTGTTTCTCTGGCTAGGGTTTTGTCAATAGAGGTGAACAGTGCTGTTACGTCGAATGAAACCATCGTTTCTTCCTTGTCTATGTGTATATTTCTGATGATGTCCAAGAATTCCTGTGTTGATTGTATAGATTATCTGGATCCGCTGATCAGTTGTTTCAGTTTCTGGTAGTTTCTTCACCCTGTTAGAAAGAGAACTTATTCCTAATTGAAGATTGTGTTAATTAAGTTCAAAATTAGATCTCTGAAAAGGAGATTTTAAATTAGCAGATTTGCAAATTAACCCATGACTTGTTGTAGCTAGCCAGGAAGTCTGGATAATTTGGATTTGGTACCATGCTATGAAAGAGTCGAAAAATGTGGCGATATGAAATCAAAACTGTTCAGGCAGCATCGGTGCAGCAGGAGAATTGACTTTTTTGGCAGAAGCACTTCACTGGAAATTTAGGGGAGGAAAGGAGACTGAAATTAAATAGGACGGGGAATGTGGGATTTGCTGGAAAGTAGCTGGGAAAAAAAGTTAAATAGATGCAGGTGGGCCATGATGGTGATAGTTCAGAGGAGAATGTAGAGTGGATAGTTTTGAAGGAAGGGGGAATGTAGGACAAGGCCTTGTCCACTGCCAAATCCAAGCCACCGGATGCCAGGAGAAACAATGCTTCAACTTCTGCCTTGATAAAACACGAGGTGTAAAACCTGCACACATACCTCCCGCCTCAGCTCCATCCAAGCAACAAAGGATGCTTTCACATCCATAAGAGGTTTTGCCGCACATGCAGAGACGCCATCTACTGTGTCAGTTGCTCTAGATTTGGTCTCCACTCCACTGGCGAGACAGGCCGCCAACTGACCGACCATTTCAGGGAATATCTCTGGGACACATGCACGAAACAACTTCAACACACTGTGACTGATTACATCAACAGCTCCGACCAATCCGCCAAGAAATGCATGTCCTGGGCTTCCTTCACGCCAACTTTAAGTCACGAATCATTTGGGGGAAGAAGGCCTCATCTTCTATCTTGTGACTCTCAAACCACTCGATATCACTGTCGATTTCACAATTTTGCTTCTCCCCTCTACCATCTCATGCAGATCCGACCATCCAATGTAGAACTGCCATCTTTAAATGTCCTCACTCCTCATCTTCCTTCCCACATATTCGCTCCATTGTCTACTCTGATCTATTGCCATCCCCCGCCCCCACCATCCGAATCATTCTAACGCCTTTCCAGGTGCCTCTTCCCCAGCTCCACGTTCAGCATCCTTTTTCTCTCAGCCACATTAATTACTCACATTCTTGAAGAAGAGCTTACACCTGAAACTTCGATTCTCGTGGTTCTTGAATGCTGCCTGACGTGTTGTGCTTTAAAAGCACCACATTTGTTTGACTACGATGGCCAACGTCTGCACTCCTCAGTTCCGCCCTCCATGATATGAAAGCCAACTGTTCTTGAACTAAAGCGAGTCAAATTCAGAAAAAACTGTCTTTTGTCATAGCTCTAAAATGGATAAAGAATCATAAAGGTTAGAATTAAAATGACATAGGGAATTAAAATTAAGATTATAAATTTGCCATTTAAACAGTGAATCGGCTATTCTTATTTGGGACGACCCACATTGGCAGTGGAGTATCAGAAGAGCGAGATAGAAAGAAATGATCTCATGAAATTGCGGGTTAATGTTAGCAATATGCAGTATCACAACAAAAAAGATCGACTTCCTGGAAACAAAAAAAATGTTTAAAGACGTTACCTTTTGAAGTTTGTTTTCGGAATTCTATGTGTAATCATAGAAAAATAGAATCCCTTTTTTCTATTTTTTGTATTCAATCACGGGATGAGGGCGTCACTGACTTGCCAGCATTTATTGATTATCCCTACCTGCCTGGAGGTGAGTGAAGAGCCAATAATATTGCTGTCTAACTGGAGTCGCATGTAGGCCAGGTTTGATAATGACAGCAATTTCCGTCCATCAAGGACATTGGTGAGTCAGCTGCATATCGTTGACAAGTGACAAGGCCATCTCTTTGTTTGTTTTCTCAGAAAGGAACACAGAATCATAGTTCAAAACCGTTTCACAACAGGAAAAACACAACGAAAATAAATCGACATATAATCTCTACTTCGCACTATTTTCTGAAGTAACTGTAGTTACTGACGTTAAGGCGTTCTCTTTTTTTTGACAATGAACTTTTATGAAAAGCATGCAATCGCAACATCTGATATTCTCATTAAAAACAAAGTTAAATTCATCCAGAACTACAAAGAATTATGAAACCAGAACTGGAAACAATTCAATATTGCACATTATTTTTAAACAAATTAAATTTCACAAAGGTAATTAAATATTAACTTGCAAGTCATTAAATGTATGGATTGGATTCAATCAATTGAAATAAAAATTGAGTACATAGTTTACTAATATCAGAATGATGTACTTAGGCTTATGCTTTGTCAATTCAAATATAATCATTTTATGTATGGCAGAGGAAGTGCACCCTTTAGGGGAAGAAAGGACTAAAGCCAAAACGTAGATTGGCTTACATATTTGAGACAAAAAATCCAAAACAAAATATAATTAAAACACTATTCTTTTGAAGTGTAAGAGCTACCTTGTAATCTTTAGGAATACTTTTAATAAAACAACTATTTTGGAATGTACGTTTAGCGAGGGAGTCATTGAAGGAACTCGGATGCTGAGAGATCAACAAGACTCTGTTGGGTGAACAATGTAGAGTGTTTAACACGTTTCAACGGTGGTTCCAATCATCAGCTTCAGAGCCAAATGTCGACTGTAAATGTTGTTGACATACCATGATTGACAGAAAAGATAAAACACAAGCAGCTAATTGTTTTTTTTTTGAAGAAGGGAGTAACCTCAAACCTGCACCTGCAATTAATTTACGATTTGCTTGAAGCAAAATTAGGATTAGCTTTCGGAAAATTGCAACCAACTAATTTAAGATACATGAGACACCTAAACACGTGTGCACTATAATCCGTGTAATAAAAAGCAAAACAACAAGAACAGAGAACATAATTTTAGACAGAAGAGGAAGAAGGAACGAAATAGATCAATGACTTTGAGCGAAATTGATCATATATTCGAAGAACCTGAAACGGTATTGTTGACAGAGAATAAGATTAGTACTCAACATGTGAGTAATGGAAATTAGTCCACATAATTTGCAGTGCATTATTACCCTTATGAAGTGTTAACATGGAAAAGTGGTCCTTAATTATGGCACAACTGATGTTGTAATACATTAGAGAGACACTTATTGCAGAAAGAAAGTACGATCTGTAAGATGAGCATTGATAATTTGGCTAAATGGGAACGAACCTGGCAGATGAACTTTAATTCAGCGAAATTTGTTAGAAAAAAATGCATGGTAAGACAATGCAATGTTTACTGGAGTAAATGGGCAGAAAGCCCTTGGAAGAATCATAGTTACATCGCAGTTGAAGCAGGACTAGAACTTTTAGCTCTTCAAGCCTTCTCCGCTATTCATTAAGGTCATGGCTGATCTATACAACTTCTAATTTCCCAACACGTGGCTTATCCTCTAACTCTTAAATCCTCTGACATGCAAAAACCCATTCTACGGTGTCGTGAATATGTTTAATGGAGCTGTCTCTACTGCCTCCTTGGGCAGCGAATTCTATGCATTCACTCCCTTCTGGGAAAAAAAGTTTTTTTTTTCCTCATATCTGTCCTCAACGTATTTCATCTAACCTTAAGGCCATATCTCCTCTCCTAGTTATACAATCCAGCAGGAGTAATAAAACGTGTCTGCCTTTTTCTTACATATCCTTTTCATAAGGTTTTATACTTGAAAAGATCTCCATTCATTCTTGAATGGAACTCGCAGGCAGCTCAAATTCTCCTCATAGGATAAACCCCTCATCTCGGAATCAGACTGGTGAACCTCCTCTGCACCACTTCCAAAGCCAGTATATACTTCCTCCAGTCCGGAGACCAGAACTTTTCACCATACTGAAAAGCCTAAACAACACCTTGTACAATTTCAGCAGAACCATCCTGCCATAAATTCAATCCCCTTAGAATGAAGGCCAATAATCCGGTTGTGTTCCTGTTTACCTGTTGCTCCTGCAAATCAACTTTTAGTGATTCATGTAAATGCATTCGTAAGTCCCTCCTCAGAAAAACATGCTGCAGTCTTTCAGCATTTATATAATTCTCTGATCTACAACTTTTATTTCGAAAGTAGATCACCTCGCAATTACCAACGTTGTACTTCATCTTCATAACTAATCACTTAACCTATTAGATTATCTTTGCAGACAGTCGGCATGCGCTTCACAGTTTATCTTTGCACTTAATTCAGTGTCATCAGCAAACTTGTAGACGTTATACTCCGTCTCCTCTTCCAAACGATTTATGTATATCATGTCCAGCGGGACCAAACCATGCAGCATCCCCTCACCACTGATCTCCAAACAGGCAAAAAATACCCTTTTAATCATTCTTTCTGATTTCTATTGGTTCACCAGTCTTCTAACCATGTTAATACATTCCCTGCAACTTCATGTGTTCATTTTTACGGATGATTCTTTTTTACGTGGCACCTTATCGAATTCGTTCTGCAAATCCAGATATAAAACATACACCTGTTCCACGCCATCGCCGCGCTTCAAATGCTCAAAGAGTTCCAGAAAGTTTGTCAAACACGACCTTCTCTTCCTGAATCTATTCACGTCCAGATGGCTCAATTTGGTTTTAAATGATCGCCTCCAGCATTTTCCCGATTCCAGGAGTTCAGTCACTTACATGATTCTCTACTGGTGGCCAGGTATGTTGAAACCTTTGGTAAGAAAGCGTTTTGAATAATCGAATTTGTAAATAGAGGCGTGGAACATCAAGCAAGTAAGTGGTGCATATGTCCAAAATAATTTATCAGACAACGTTGATTTGTGGACATTTTTATTTCAGGAATTATGAGAGAGTTCAAAGGAAGTGCACAGAGTGATAAAACGTATGAGATGAATAACACAAGAAGACTTATAAAATATGGGCTTTTAGAGCTCGAAACTAAGCAGAAGCTTTGAATTGAAATTCCACGATATGTCTATTACTGGTGAAAGTATGACAAAGAAATTGACCTTGTGCAGCATCCGATCAATTGAATGATTCTGACGACAATTGTGTGTGATTTTTTTCTAAAAGAGGTCAAACCATGTGGCAAAGAACAGATGAGTGAAAGGCGTAGCGTGAGCTAATTTCTGGCATTGTATCGCATAAAGGCAACAATAGGATTAAACCTCAGATTACAAGGTGAAGATTTGCAAGCTACATAATCATAATACAATTAGGTCCAGAAATTTGAATGACGGTTTTATCGAAAAATAATTAAATAATCACAGTTAAGGGAGTGTTCTGCAAACTCACGAGCTTTGTATAGTGCGAACAATTGCAAAGGAACATGGGGAAATCACAGAACATAGAATAGTAAAACATAGACCAGATCTTCAGCCGTTGATGTTGTGTCAATCTTCCATCCTGTTTCAAGATAGAACTAACCGACGATCCGTTCACTTCACTTTAATTCACTTCCCTATCCAAGAGTGACTTAGAGGTTCCTAATCTATACGACACTACTATCACTGTTAATAATGCATGCCAAGCACCCATCACTCACTGTGTAAAAATCCTAGCTCTAACATCTCCCCTAAACATGCCTCGAATTACCTTGAAAGTTTGCCTCAGACTGATAGGTATTCCAATCTGCAGTTAAACAAAAATCTCTGTCCATCCACCCTGTTTATGTCTTTCATTGTCTTGTGCACACCTATCACATTACACACCCCGTGCTGGCCTCCTACCTGCCCTCGACCTCTTCATAGCCAACTGCCGCCGCGATATGAACCGCCACCTGAACTCCCCCACCCCTCTCACCCACTCCAACCTCTCACCCGTGGAACGCGCAGCCCTCCACTCCCTCCGTTGCAACCCCAACCTCACTATCAAACCAGCAGACAAGGGAGGCGCGGAAGTAATTTGGCGCACCGACCTTTACACCGCTGAGGCCAAACGCCAGCTCGCAGATACCTCCTCCTACTGCCCCCTTGACCATGACCCCACCCCCCACCACCAAACCATTATCTCCCAGACCATCCATAACCTCATCACCTCGGGGGATCTCCCATCCACCGCCTCCAACCTCATAGTCCCATTACCCCGCACCACCTGCTTCTACCTCCTGCCCAAAATCCACAAACCTGACTGCCCCGGCCGACCCATTGTCTCCGCCTGCTCCTGCCCCACCGAACTCATCTCCGCATACCTTGACACCGTCCTGTCCCCCTTAGTCCAAGAACTCCCCACCTACGTTCGGGACACCACCCATGCCCTCCACCTGCGCCATGATTTTCGCTTCCCCGGTCCCCAACGCCTTATCTTCACCATGGACATCCAGTCCCTGTACACCTCCATCCCCCATCACGAAGGACTCAAAGCCCTCCGCTTCTTCCTTTCCCGCCGTACCAACCAGTACCCTTCCACTGACACCCTCCTTCGACTGACTGAACTGGCCCTCACCCTGAACAACTTCTCTTTCCAATCCTCCCACTTCCTCCAAACCAAAGGAGAAGCCTTAGGCACCCGCATGGGCTCCAGCTATGCCTGCCTCTTCGTAGGATAAGTGGAACAGTCCAT
>NC_057756.1:2377457-2388358 GCF_004010195.1 Chiloscyllium plagiosum | reverse complement strand
GAACCCTCCAACCACAAGGGATGAACTCGCATTTCACCAGTTTCCTCATTTCCCCTCCCCCACCTTGTCTCAGTCAAATCCATTGAACTCAGCACCGCCTTCCTAACCTGCAACCTTCTTACAGACCTCGCCGCCACCACCCGTCTGACCTATCACCCTCACCTGACCTCTTTCCACCTATCACATTTCCGACGCCCCTTGCCCAAGTCCCTCCTCCCTACCTTTTATCTTAGCCTGCTGGACAAACTTTCCTCATTCCTGAAGAAGGGCTTATGCCCGAAACGTCGATTCTCCTGTTCCCTGGATGCTGCCTGACCTGCTGCGCTTTTTCAGCAACACATTCTCAGCTCTGATCTCCAGCATCTGCAGACCTCAATTTCTCCTATCACATTACATGAACTCCTTAGTCGCTTCATTGAGAAAGCGCCTAGGGCCCCCAACGTTTCTTCATAAGACAAGCCCTCCAGACCAGGCAGCACACTGGAAACATTACACTGCATCTTATCGAAAGCTTCCACATCCTTTTTATAATGAGGTGATCAGAACTGAACAGAATATGCCAAGAATAGTGTAACCAGGGCTTTAAAGCGCTATCCACTGTAAATGAAAGTCAAGAAACTATTTACCTTCTTCACAAACCTATCAAATTGGGTGGCAACTTGAAGGATCTAAGGAGCAAAGGCTCTTTCTGTTCCTCTACACTACCAAGATTCATGCCTTCAACCCTGTAATGTGCATTCAAATTCAACCTTACTAAATGAATCACTTCACACTTTTCCTGGCTAAAATTCATTTGCCCCTTGTCAGCCGAGCTTTGCATCCTGTCAATGTTCTGTTGTAAACTACAACAGTTCTCCTCCCTACCCACAACTGCAGCAAGCTACGTTTCATCGGCACACTTACTCACCCACTCTTCCACTTCTTCATGCAAGTTAATCATTATTGTCATAAGGAGAAAATGCTATGTACTCCACACCCACTGCTCCATCTTTAGTAATGTCTTTTGTCACATCTTCAAAAATTCGATAAGGCTTGAGAGGCATGACCTGCTGACCATCTCTAATCAAATAATATTTTCCAAGTAATAATCAATGCTGTTTCTCAGATTTATCTCCGCTAATTTCCTGACTACAGACATAAGACTGACTTTTCTGTAATTCCCAAGATTATCCCCATTTCCTTTCTTGAACAACGGAATAACAGTTCCAAAACCCAAACCTCTGATGTTACTCCAATGGCCTGTGAAGACGCAACGCTCTTCAGCAAAGGCGCAGCAATCCCTTCTCTCTCTAGTAGTAATAATCTTGGATATATACTGCCTTAGCAGGGGACTTCCGTATCCTCGTGTTTTTCAAATTTCCAGCACCTCCTCCTACTTAACTTCAAATGTACGAGCATGTAAGCCTGTTCCATGCTGGCCTCACAAAGACCAAAAAACACACTTAAGGATGAATACTGAAGCAAAATATACATAAAAGAATTTTCCTACTTCCAGTGATTCCAAGCGCAGGCTCCCTCCACTATTCCTCATCAGGCTTATCTTCACTCTGGCCATCCTTGTGCTCCTCACACAACTGTAGAACACCTTACTGTTTTGCTTAATCCTACACGCCAAGACTTTTAATGCCCCATTCTCGCTCTACTATTTTCATTCTTTCGTTTCTTCCTGGCTGCATTGGAACCCACCAGAGACCTGTATGATCCTCGTGTTGTCATTTTGTTTAGCAAACTTGTGTCTCCCTCTTGACTAGATATTGCTCATCTCTACTCAGCCAACGTTTCTTCAACCTACCGTCTGTTCCCTGCCTTGGACAAACGTACCCAGCGCTCGCAGCAACTGCACTCCAAAAACCTCAGCACTGCTGTCGTGTGCATTTTGCTCAGAATGTCTGTTCCCATTTCATGCTCCTCAGTTCCTGCCTAATTGCAGTGTAATGTCAGTTGTCCCAACTAAATGCTTTCCCCTAAAATATGTTCGTATTCTGCTCCATGAAAACACTAAAGGTCAGGGAGTTGTGATCACCACCAACGAAATGTTCTCCCATTGAGAGATTCCACACCTGACCTACTTCTTTGCAAGGCACCGAGTCAAGTATGACCTCGCAAACAGTTGTCCTATCTACATATAGAGTCAGGAATCCTAACTGGACAAGCCTGACAAAATCTGGATCATCTAAACCTTTTGCAGAAAGGAGGTTCCAATCTATATTGGGAAATCGGAATCATCTATGACAATAGCAGTTCCGCCTGCACCTTTCTAAGGTCTGCCACGCAATCTGCCATCCAATCTACTCCCCCATGTCTCCCATAACCCCTAATAATGTGGCTGCTATTTTCCTGTTTTTGACTTCCACCCATTAGAAAAAAACTCTAGTCGACGACATCCCTTTCTGCAGCTGTGATGCCATATCTGATTCGTATCGTCATTCCCACACTTCCTTTACCTCCCCCCATTCCCCACCACCAATCCTTTTGAAACACGTGCAGAGAAACATTTTGCCAGTGGACAATAGTAGAGACTTCGACCTGATACTTCTGACAGATCACAAGTTAATAACGACTTCATCAGCCAAAAAGTAGGATATAAATCGGGAATCAAATCCTAGAAGCTCTGAAGCTATGTTTTCAATTCGCTTGGATTGCAGAAGGCCATTCCCTAAAAACAGAATTCATTCCTTATGAATTGATATAAACGAGAATGACTGAACAACAACAGAAACATCCCACATTCTTTCATCATCTCAGAACTTCTTCATTTCTTTCAGTTTCTGTCTCCAACTCTGACTTCATCTGTTGCTCTTCTGGTTGTTCATCTCTTTCTGTCTCATCTTTTCTTTTCAATCTCACTTCATTCGACTTCTCCCTTTTTTCTATATTTGCCTGCTTATTTGGCTGTCTGTTTCTGTCTCACTCACACACGTACAAAGTCCTTGCCTCTGTCTTCGGTCTGTATCTCTGTCTTGAACTCACCTTGCCAAAGTCTTATCTCTCTGTCTCAATGGCTTACTCTCTCTCTGTCTCAAACTCTGCCTGTCTCTCTGTATCTGTCTGGCTATCTTACTGGATCTCACAGGCTTATACGCCATCACACATGCACTTTGCCATGCTTGCACATGCGCAAACACACACTGTCTCACTTGTACACACTCACGCACATGCACTCGCATACTCTCTCTCTCTTTCCCTCTTTCATTTCTCTCTATCTCTTTCTTTTTGTGTCTTTATCTGACTGACGTCTGATTCTCACTTTTTTTCCATCCTTTTACCTTTCCCTGTTTCTCCTTGGTTTTCTGTATCCCGCTGTCTGTTTGTAGCCTTCCTGTCTGTCTGTGTCTGGCAGTATCCCATTGTGTCTTTCTCAGTTACTACTGTTTACTTTGTTTTTGTCTGTCTCTTGATCTCATTTCTCTCTCTCTCTCTCCTTCCCTCTGTTCGTTGATACAGAAGCCACATTGCTTCTTTGTGAGTCTGGTCCACACAGAAAAATGTTGAAGATGTAATTTTCCTGACCTGCTTGTTCTTTCGCATGAACTGAAACATGAAATAAAACATAATTGAAAATTATCACGACATTCGATCGCCATGTATTTTACTTCCACATAACAGCAGCTGGATTGTATTCCAGCCCTCACCTTCCTTATATTTCTTCATACCTGCAGGGTACAACAAATATTTCGGAAATCATTTTAACACATTTGCCTGATATATATCTGTCCTTGAATCATTAGCATTGAAACCATTTGGAAAATAAAGGAGAATGATTTGATTCAATTCAACATTTTTTTTTCTCAGAAAAACATGGTAAAACCATCTCATCATCAGAAACAGCACCCTGGAAAAGTATACTGGAATAGTTCAATCCACTTAATTTCAGGCAATGGAACTGTTCTGGCTGAGCATGTGGAGTTGCCAATTTCAAATCATGGTCATTGTTCATAACATCTAATAAAAAGAATTCTGGAAAGAGATAATTTACCCACTTCAAATATGAACAGCCATTCACTAAGGAGCTTCTCAGAGAAAGTCATGACTTCAGATGCTGGAAAGTCAGAGAAAAGTTGTGTGGCACTGGAAAAGCACAGCAGATCAGTCAGCATCTGAGCAGCAGAACAGTCGAATATTAGATCATAACCCTTCATCAGGAATGTGGACGGTGCAAGGGGATCAGAATTAAGCTGGGGGATGGAGGAGTGGCTTAGGGAAAGTTGGCTTTGAAGGAAACAGGTGGATGCAGACATATGCAATAACAACCCCACCAATGTGGAGCCGAGCACTTCAACTCCCCCTCTAACTCCATCAAGGACATGCAAGTCCTGGGCATTCTCCAAAGCCACATCAAATCCATCTGCAAACTGGAGGAACAACACTTTATCTAACGCATTGGGACCGTTCGATCACAGAGCATCACCATCGACATCACTAGATTCGTAGTATCTCCTCCCCAACTCATCTCACATCCAACCCTCCAACTTGACACCGTCCATTTGACCCGTCATACCTGTCCATATTCCTTAGCAACTATATGCTTCACCCTCCTCAATGACCTATCACAATTACCCCTCAAATTGCATTCAACGATCGTCTTCACAGCCATTTTCCTCCCAGTCCCAAGACTATCTCCTCTGACTCGCTCAGCCCTCTTCCCACTCCACATTCCTGGTTAAGGGGTTTTGCAAATAATTTCGACTCTCCTTCTCCTCGGATGCAACCTGACCTATTGTGCTTTGCCAGTGGCACACTTTTCAACACTAAGAAAGGTCGGATCAATACGATGAAAACGTGATAAAATATGCCATTTTTTTCTCGTAATCGATTTACATTTTTTCTGCAATTTCAAAAGATTTACTAATGTAGTCAACTTCCCAACATTTTTCCATCATTTGTTGGAGACATGATCTGCTGCAGCATCCAGGGCAGTTCCAATGCATTTCCATTTCTGCCTATTTCAAATTACCTGCCAACGTATCGTCATTAATTTGGACTGCTTATTATTAAAGACTTCAGGCACCAATATAGGTATCAGAATATGCTTTTCTCCATTGCTTGTGAGATTCGATTCTTCCTGGCTTATATTTGTGGCCATTTAAAATAGAATGTGTGAAATATTTGTTTGTGATCTGCAGTTAATTGGCTGCAAATCTGAGAGGTCAAGCTACGAAAGCAGTATTTAAAATGAAAATGAACCGTTGAAGATCTGAGCCCTCGGGGAAGCATCTATTGGTTCCGTGATTGGTTAGTGAAGACACCTGTAAACGATTCTTTGTCAATCACAAAAGTAATCATTTATTCGATGATATAGCGCTGGATTGGTAGAAGGTGATTCGCCCAGAAGTATGAACACTCCTTGGAAATCAAAGGAATCCATCATCTAAATAGAGTTGAATAAGATGTATATACATTGTTCATAGTCAGACATGAAGACGATCGCCAACTAATACATGATATCACTTCATTGATCATTGCTTAAACGAATGATTTTGATTTATAACATGTTAAGTCATAACGGTTGTGTCATCTCTGCAAAGATTCGCACCTTGCTGAGTGTGGCTAGCATTTCCTCATCTTATTGGTCTATGTCTGCATGCGAGTGGTTCTAGTGGTTAGTTACTTATATAGCTTTAGAGATGACAAAGTGAACTATTTTGTATAATCTCATTTAGCAATGCAGAAGCCATTTTGTGCAGCTCCTTCAGACATTATGTTCTTCCTCCCAGAGACCCACATCTTCCTTGCCCCAACTGACTGCTCTGCGATCACTAACAAGGAAGGTTAATTCATTCGAATGCCGTTCAAGCTGTTCCAGTCATCAACATCATCCAGAGTGGCGTAACAATCTTCACCTCTCACCTGGTCACATTTATCATCACCATTAACCCATGTGAGTGAGCCATCGGATCACAAAAGGAGCATCTTCTGGTGCGATTCTATATCACTGAAGGAACTTACAAGCTTAGTAATTAGACACTTAACAATGCTAACACCGTCGAACAGACAGAAGAGCACGATTCCGATACAGATAGCTAAATTGATAAGCCAATTGTGTCAGTAGCCCAATGCCAGATTTCCCCAACTGGTTCCTTCAGTCATTCCGTCAGGAAACACCTGGACCTCAGCTTGCATTTTAGTGACATTGCCAATGTGCTTGGGAATGCCCATTATGTATTAACCTTGGACAATTTTACAGGTTCCATCTTCTTGGGTTAGGATACAGTCTAATGTGTATCGATTCTGCACAGAGTTAAGTTGCAGATTTGATAGTCCCAGCTTAATCTGTTCCAGGGCGTCTTTGTCTTATTTCCTCGAATGATCAGACCGCAGATGTGGTAATTGCGGTTCTTTTGACTTATTACCTCTGCTGAGACTACCAAACTCATGGAACTCAGTATTCTCCAACGAACCGAATATCCTAAATTGTCCCTTAGAAACCTTCGACTTGGAGCAAAATTCAGCTGAGACTGACCACTGCGTTCTCTTCAGGTGATGGTTCCATTAAGTTGTCTACTGGATAGGATAAGGTAGTGTTGTGGGTAAAAGAGTTCTTATAGCAATCTTATGGGAAATATATTTGCCTTCAAGGAGAAGGGAATTGGTAGCTTTACCTTGGCTGAAGAAATTATAGCCTGGTTTGGTCTTTATGAGAGAGAGTTTGTTAAAATATGTTGTTGAAATGTTACAGCAGGGTTTCTGGTCAGGTCTACAGGAGTAAAGGGCCGACATTTTGCAAGAGGCATCGTGAGCACGAAAGAAGTTGTCAAAATGCTGTTGACCGTTTCCTCTGTATGATGGACAATGGTCCTCAGAATTTTGTTCCCATCGGGCTCGCCCTTAGCTCTATTGCTCATGGTCTTGGCAATGATATCAGATTCTGAACAGAGAAAAGACCTATAAATGTTCAAAGTTTGTGCGAAGATTTGTAGCTCGGGTGCTCGTTGTTGTGGTTCTGTTCGCCGAGCTGGAAGTTTTTGTTGCAAATGTTTCGTCCCCTGGCTAGGCGACATCATCAGTGCTTGGGAGCCTCCTGCGAAGCGCTTCTTTGATGTTTCCTCCGGTGTTTATAGTGGTCTGTCCCTGCCGCTTCCGGTTGTCAGTTTCAGCTGTCCGCTGTAGTGGTTGGTATATTGGGTGCATGGTATATAGTGGCAGGGGCAGACCACTATAAACACCGGAGGAAACATCAAAGAAGCGCTTCGCAGGAGGCTACCAAGCACTGATGATGTCGCCTAGCCAGGGGACGAAACGTTTGCAACAAAAACTTCAGCTCGGCGAACAGAACCACAACAGACCTATAAATGTGCAAAGGAAAAGTTCCATTCTGAGACCGAACATGGAGATGGGGACAATTACTTATGCCGCATAAGGCCTGTTGTCCCCTAGCCAGAAGAACGCAAGCTGTTTGTATACATGTGCAGGAGGTTTAAGGACTCGATGTCTTACAAGAGTGAGCCGAGATAAGTCTCAAATAGGCAGGAGATGTTATGTAGAACGTGAAAAATTGCGCCTGTATAGTCAGTTCCATTAAACTAATTCTCAAACAACACTTCAATGGAGTTAAAAAATGTCAGCAGTCGGGCGGAGGAGGGTAAAGACTGTATGGGAAAGTGATATTTCTCTTCGAAGCGTAGGCAGTGAGCATCCTGATAAAAAAATTGGGATCGGGGAAGGGGGACAGTAAAGTAAGTCATCTACTAATAGAAAGGAGTAACATACTACTGCCTCGAGGGTGAAGAATGTCCTGTGGGCCTGTATAAAAAAAGTTGTATGCGGATTGAGGAGTTTTCCTCTCAGGCTTCTATTTTCTCCAGTAGGCCAGTCGTGCAAAAAGGGTCAAGAGTCTCGTTAAAACATTTACAATATTGACGAGTTGACAATTTCTATTTTCACTTGGCTGACGTCTGCAGGCAAAATCAAAAATACAGGTTTGGCTCTGATATCGTAATTTCCACTGATTTCTACTGTTCAGATGAACCATACAGTCTTTCTGATGTAAAAGTCCATTGCAATAATCAATATTTTTCACGCTCCACACGTTAAAAGCCTCGGTTTGTTGTGTGGGACATCATCACACCGGCATAGGTGGTAGATAATCTCGGATTGTTCAAGCTCACGTCAATGTTTAGTGGCTTTCCTTTCAGGGTGTCGTAAGTAATCAAACAGGTCAGTAAGTACGTGATACCCCAACTGTTTGTCCTCTTGGTTCAAGTATCTCTAAGAAGAATAGCATTAAAACAGCAAAAATTAGAAACATAAATGGACAGGATTTCAGTTTCCTCCGATTCCAGTATTGTGCCCTCCTCTCCCGCTTTATGTTTGATGCGTCCAATCAATTTAAAATAATGCAGTGGACACAAGCCAAGTGACTAGCGACATTGACTGCCGGAGGAATTTTAAGTAAGACCTGGAAAAGAGTCTTCCCAATGTGGTTGGAGACCCTTGTGAGTTCAGATCTTGGCAACACAAACGAACCAGGCTCCACCCGTGACGAGACTGAAAAGGGAACACCACTGTAGGTTGCACGCACCTGAGAGTGAAAGGCACGCACATAGTTAGATAGATCAAGAACATAACGAACCATTTCTTCGATCTTGTAGTTGTAGTGGACTGAAGAGGGAGTCGAATCGTCCCAAGGAGTACAGAACGGGCGACAGTGGAGAATCTCAGCTGGGGAGGGTCGCGTCCTCTCCGCAGGCGTTGATCGTATTGGAATAAGACCAAAGGAGCAGCATAACCCAGGAGAGGACAGTATTTGCTATCATTTTTGCAAGTTTAGGTTTAAGAGTCTGGTTAAAGCTTCAACAAGTCCGACAGCCTGAGGACGACAAACACAATGCTTATGATGAATAAAAAGCTGGGAACTGAGCTCATCTTTAATATTACGCAAAAAGTGCAACCCATTGTGTCAGCTAATGCACACAGGCATACCAAGCCAGGAAACAATTTCCTTCAGCAAAATCTTCACTACAATCTCAGCAGTAGCATTAATGCCAGGGTAGGCTTCAATCCACTAGGAAAATATATTAACAATAACCAAAACATATTTAACACATAGGCATTTACTCAATTCAATGTTGTCCAGTTGGAGTATGTTAAAAGTCCTGCCAGGCAATCGTCCAGTTATATTCCCCTGGACCCAGGAACGCCCTTCCCAGGATTATGCTCCTTGCAGATCAAGCAATGGTCACTGAAATTCTGAGCCAATAAATGGTGTTCAAAAGTAAGACACTGACTGCTCTGGCATGAGAATGAGCTGCGTAATGAGCTCATTCAATAACTCAGAGAGCAAGATCATCAGACATACAAGTTTGACCTGGAGGAGAAGCCCAAAGTTGAGCGTCAGGGTCATACTAAAAGCACAACTCGGACCTTAACAGCTTATCATTATCAGTGGCATCCCCCTGAAGTTTAACAATATAGTGGATGGTTGGCACTAATTCACCCGAAGTAGACTGTTTTTTGTTGGAATTTGTAGGTTATCTCATCATTCTGGTCACAACCATAAGATCCACTTCAGGAGCTGCTTTTGCTGCCGCAATTGCCAAATGGTTGCCAATATCAACTAAACCTTTGCTATTACTATGGGAAGTACATTAAAAAATATATATAGAACATAGAAAATAGAACAGTACAACACAGAACACCCCTTCAGCCCATGATGTTGTGCCGACCATTGATCCTCAAGTAAGGTAAACCTAATGTACGAACCCGCAAATTTATTGTGTCCATATGCATGCCCAGCAGTCTCTTAAATATCCCCAATTACCTCGCTTCCACAACTGCTGCTGGCAACGCATTCCATGCTCTCACAACTCCCTGCATAAAGAACCGACCTCTGACATCCCCTCTATACTTTCCACCAAACAGCTTAAAACTATGACACCTCGATTAAACAATTTCTGCCCTCGGGAAAAAAAAAAAGTGTCTGGCTATCAACTCTATCTATGCCTCTCATTAGCTTGTACACCTCAGCTGGTTCCCCTCTGTTCCTTCTTTTTTCCAATTAAAACATTCCGAGCTCAGTCAACCTGTCTTCGTATGATAAGCCCTCCATTCCAGGCAGCATCCTGGTAAACCTCCTCTGTACCCTCTCCAAAGCATCCACATCTTTCCCATAATAGGGCGACCCGAACTGGACACAGTATTCCAAGTGCGGTCTAACCAAAGTTTATCGTGCTGCAACAAGATCGCACAACTCTTAAACTCAATCCGCCTGTTAGTGAAAGCCAAAACACCACATGCTTTCTTAACAACTCTGTCCACTTTGTGGTAATTCTAAGGGATCTATGTACCTGCACACCAAGATCCAGCTGTTCCTCCACACTGCCAAGGATCCTGTTTTTAATCCTGTACTCAAATTTCAAGTTCTACCTTCCAAAATGCATCACTTCGCATTTATCCAGGTTGAAATCCATCTGCCACCTCTCAGCCCATCTCTGTATCCTGTCAATGTCACGCTTCAGCCTACAACAGTCCACTATAATGTCAAAGACACGTCCAACCTTTGTATCGTCTGCAAACTTGCTAACCCATCCTTCAATCTCCTCATCCAAGTCATTAATAAAAATTACAAAGAGTAGAGGCCCATGAACAGAGCCCTGTGGAACACCACTCACCACTGACTTCCAGGCAGAATACTTTTCTTCCACTACCATTCGCTGTCTTCTGTCGACCAGAGAATTCTGTATCCAGACAGCTAAATTTCCCTGTATCCCATTCCTCCTGACCTTCTGAACGAGCCAACCAGGGAACCTTATCAAATGCCTTGCTGAATACCATATACACTTCATCCACCGCTCAACCCTCATCAACTTGTCTAGTAACATCCTCAAAGAATTCAATAAGATTTGTGAGGCATGTCCTGCCCCTCACAAAGCCACGCTGACTGCATTTAATCAAGCCATGCTCTT